>NW_022145597.1:3661078-3946078 GCF_000002235.5 Strongylocentrotus purpuratus
TTTTTGTAGCATGCAAAGAGAAAGGAGTGGTTCGGCAAAAGCAATAGAAAGAAGAAGACAGTGCGATAGCCGTAAAAAGAACAGTTCGAAAAAGAAGAAAATACGACTAGCGTGTAAACTCATAACCAGCAATAGAGAGACACAAACATAGAACACGAAAGAACATAGTAACAACAAAAAAGTAGAAACGACAGGAGACAAACCATGAAAGATGAAGATACAACGTACAAATATACACAAATACGAAAGTCTGTGACGAATTAACGACAGAAACCACCAAGGTGAAAAAACGAGCATGCCTTTTTTAGGAAATACATATTAAGTATTCTGTATAACAAGAATCCCCCTACAAAAAAAGAAACACTTAAAAGCAGAAACATAACCGGAAAAAAATGTGTTTACTCAGAATTAGTTTCGATATTAACGGATGAATCTGAAGAAGACTGGTGTGTGTGTGTGTTAGAAAAGGAAACAACTCGAAAGATATAGGCATAATTAAGTTTCAGTACACAGCTTCCCAAAAAGTTCTCCTTAAATAAATGTCTTTTAAAGCTTTCCCATAATTCAGAAAATAAGAGACGTTGCAAATATAGACATCCAAAATAACATGAACGCATTTAGGTATACTTTAGAAGTAGAAAAGCAGATAAATTAATATATCGATACATGTAATTAGTAATAGATAGTATGTACCACTTAAATAGCGCAATTCCTGTCCTAAGACATAATTTATATTAGTGCGCTTTACCTAAATTACATAATCATTACCCTAGCTTTAGCTCCGGCAGCCGTAATCAGCGCACAGTGCATTTCAAGGAATAATCCTATTATAGGTACCCATTTACCTCGCCTTGGTCGAGTGTGACAAATGTAGATTAAAGTCTTGCCAAAGGACATTAGTGCCGCGGCGGCACTTGAACCGCGGACCTTGTCATCTACAGTACGGTGACATATCCACTCGACCACGACATCTTTATGAAGTAGCAGAAGTAAAGGCCAAGTAGAATATAGGATTTCCCGGCCAAATTCGCGTGTTTGTCATTCGAATTCATTTAATTTGCATTTAAGTTAGCGCAGATCGGCTTTACCATGCCAATTCAATTTAGAAACTGCTCAACTAGCATTCAAATTAACATGCACGTAATTTTTATCATTTAAATTAACACCAGTCATTCGTATTCGTAATATTTTTTATTCAAGTTAGGAATGTTAAGGGGAAGAATTGCAACAAACTTTTACAGTTTTTAAATAATGCAGTTAAAATGCATGATTTGCCATTGGGGTCTAAGCTGTTATTCAATTTATTTATTTTCAGGACAATGCAGATGGGTGTAGTAAGACATAAAGTAAAGAAGGGGCGAAATCAAGGGATATGGCATTTCTGCACGGACATGTTCATATACCCGGGAAAGGTGGGGGTACCCTCAATCGCCCCTTTTTACTATAAACTCGGAATTTTACAAAAGTTGTTCACATCGTCTCTTATACCAAGCACACCCCTCTGTTTTTCTTAAAGAGTTTCATAGTTTACTTGCCCGCCAGCAGATCGATGGCTAAAGACATGGCTAAATAATGAATCATGTTCAAATTGTTGACTCTAGTCCCTACTCCAGTCACAATATTGTACCCTTCTTCCATAATGAAATTATGATAAAATTATGATAAATTTATGATGAAACATAAGATAAACAACTTCCTTACATGAACATTTACAAATATACTGAGACCATCAGGTCCGTAGATGCAAGTCGTTTTTTTCTTCTTAACAATCAAACTTAAATGCTGATGAATATCAGATAAATCTAATAAGTGTAAGTGTATAAATGCAAGAAAATGAAATATGATAAAATACACATGAAAAAACAATCTTGAAAGAAAAAGAATGAGCTGTAAAAAGTGTGTAATAAACGAGAAATGTATATTGACCATCAATTGAAGTGCACAAAGTGCTAATTTGAATGCTACAAATGAATTAGAATGCTAAAAGTACACCATCGCGTTGTCAGAAAATCGTGTTGCGCCAAATCGAATGACCAAATAGCGAAAGAATCACATTGTTCATTAATTTGTATGAAACATACGTAGATTCTAACGAAAATTCCACAGATTTGAAAACTAGAAAAGGGAATATAAACCCGAGATATACCTGACTTCACTAAAACCGTCGAATTTGAACGCAGGACAAACTAATTTGAATGACAAACTCGCAAATTTGGCCGGGAAATCCTATAGTATCAGTAAAGTAGAAGTAGAAGTAGAAGTAAAAATAGAAAAAAGCAGTAGAAATAGTAATCCAGAATCTGGACGCTGTTTTTCTCTCCCATTACCTGCTGCAAGCAGAAGATGGGGGATCCATGTATTTCGAGGATCACGCACAATATTCGGCTTCAAGCTGGTAGAGGAAGATCCCGTTGCGTTGGTGGAGATTATAAAAACAAATAAATTAGGCAGATTCTGGACCAAATAATTAGAAGAAGTAATAGAAGAAGAAGTACAATAAGTCGTAATGAATAAAAGAACTATTAGTCATTAGATTTATTATTATTATTATTAATTGTATTATTATCATTGTCACTATCATAATCATTATCATTACTATTATTATTATCACTTATATCACTATAATCATTATTATTGTATATATTCATGTTATCATTATTATGTTGTATTATGTTGTATTATGTTACTTTGATATTGTATGTTTTTATGTATGTACGGCTCTACGGAAGAACAGTCCGCGGGTTGAGGTAGGTCTCCGTGCATGCTTAATTGAAATGAAATGAAATGAATGAATGAAATCAATATCATAATTTATTTAGTAGTATTATAAATAATATTGCTGTTATTATTGCTATCATTATTATTATTATCATCCTTATCATTATTATTATTTTGACTATAATTAACATCATCATTATCTTATTGATGACGATGAGAGCTTTGAGCACGTTTATGTAAAGGCGCTATATAAATATAAATATGTATGTATGTACGTATAATTATTATTATAATTATTATCATGATTATTATCATAATTATTTTAATTACTATTATTATCATCATCATTACAATTATCATTATTCATCATCACCATCTTCATTTTTATCAATATCATTATTGTAGTCGTACCGTTCGTTCGTTCGTGCAAAGAATATAAGTGAGTACATCATCTAGATAGGTAGATCCTTATTAAGCCAACAGATTGTAGTCGTAGTCGTAGTCGTAGTAATATGACTGTAGTACTATCTGAAGTTCTTGTAGTTTCAGTTCCAGTTTACTAAGATAATAAAATATCAACAAAATTTGGCGCCAAATGAGGGCCCATACACCTAGATCCAACTACAGCGAAATCTTTCGAGACATTTTTTTTTCTAGTATGGTGTGTACTCGAAACATTATCCAATAACGAATTTCCAAACAGAAACTTCCTGAATCAAATTATAGGCTTCATGTACAGGGTGTCTCGGAAATGCAACGAGCTTTTCATTGCCGGCAACAACCACTGTCTATGAAACTTCGTAGGTAATGGTAAATATGCGTGAATGTCACACAGATTGAAGCCGAAATAACAAAGTTATGATCATTTTTGTCGTCAAGCATAGTTCAATTGTTACAAGGATAGTGCAATGAATAACAACATTGCACAATAAGTGTATACTTGGCGCCGGAACATTTCCTGGCAAGGTTTTAAATCAACTTCTATTCTTGTTACAAAAGGAGTCCTTAAGAATAAAGAGTAGTGCAATTTACACAAGCACTGATTTCCCACTTTACTCATTCATAAATATCAAGCTTTGCAGAGCATTTTCAAGAGCTCTAATTCCTTACAAAATCTCACGTTCCTTTCCTTTTCCTTCATCTCTCCCCTCGCTCTCACTTTTTGTGTGTGTTGCCATTTTGATGAGGGGGGTGCCCCCGTCTGTGCTTCCCCCATAGCTACGCCCCTGACTTGAGATGTATTGTAAATACATATTCACTACATTTTACGTATAGGATAGCAAAATAAAATGTTTAAGTGGTGATTTCAACAAAAGATTATGAGTAAGCGACAGGTATACGCTTCTTGTGCAGGTGTTTTCTTTGTATTTCTTTTAGACACCCTGTATATATAAACGCGCGTTTATGCCAATACTGCGTGTGAAGAGTCAAGTTGTATGTCTTGGTATGTGAGGTGAAAGAAAACCATATGTATTAGACACTGGTTTCATTGACTGCATTGGCTGCACGATGACCTGTATTTAACGCATGAAATGATCCGTATTTGGTCGTTGTTTGATGCTTTTGCCGTACATTGCATATTAGTGCTTCTAAACGTTTGAACGTTTTGTAATCGGATAACACACTTCATATGACGTTTCTTCATGGATGTTCCTCTCTTGTGAAAATGGTGTGAGAATCATGCTCGAGTAAGATGAAATGAGAAGCTATCCAGTCATTCCATTTTCAAACTTCTTGAAAATTAGTAATCTTCAATTCCATCTAATTGACGCAGCAGATTAATACAATTTCGAGCAGCCTATATGGTGTTTTTGTTTGTACTTACTGAAGTCAGATTGAGTATGATATCTCAAATTGGATATTAATGGTGTCTACAAACTGAATCATTCCACACAAGATGGACTCGTCAAGCCCAGAAGTCTCTACAGAGATTATTCCATCGGCTGACGTCATCAGCGAACGCGAGGTCGAAACTCCCTTTGTAACGTCACACACAGACCCTTCCTCTGCCGTGGGTGTGGACGAAACGGACTTTAATGCGGCGGGTTACAACCCTAATAATGCTGGTAAACGATGTCCGTGTTGCTTCTGTCATGACCCCGATGAAATGTCGCCTTTCATGATGTTCGGCGGGCGAGGATCACACTGTTGCATGATTGCTTGTTGTATGTGCTTAGTCCTCATCATTGTCTTATTCATTGTCTGCATCGTCATCGCCATTGTTTTTGGACTACGACACTTCGCAGCAAAACTCTTATCGGATATTTGACCTATGGTATACTGTATTGTTGTTGATTTATACATAAGCGTGCTGGTAATTTAAGAAGTTGGAATAGTGGTCAACTTAATGTATAAAGTCGCCCAGGGGCGGTGATTTCTTTTCATGACCGGGAAGGGGAGGGGGGGGGGTAATGCGATATTTAGGCTACTTGTACATTTTGAAGGATTTTATGCGAGGGAGAGTACACTGTAAAAAAGAATTTGTTCATTAGTAATTTTTACGTATTTTTTCCATGTAGAATTTACTTGAAAACATTAGTTTTGCCATTTACGCACTAAATTTAAGTCTTGCTAACTCAAACTTTCAATTTAGTAGAACATACATGTAATATTTAAGTAAAATCAAATACATAAGAACTTTAAGTAATTTCAGCTTGTATTAATTTAGTAATTTTAACTCAAAATCAAAAATTATACGTATTACTCAAACAATTTATGTTGATTATTCTTATCTTTTTAAAGTAAGGACCGATGCAGTGCGTAATAGAAATATTTACATAATTTATGAATATTCATTAAGACCAAATTAAACTCTTTTTTAAATAAAACAATTCTTTTTTTTGGTTGAATGAAAATTTAAGGACTTTAAAACATTTACTAATTCATTTAACATGGCTAAGCAAAGACAAGACAATTTTTAATTGTTACCCAGTTCAAAACAAATAAAAACTTAATATTTCAGGAAATTGTCAACCAATTTTCCTTTTAGGATGCTACGATCAAGTACATGTATATATAACATTTGGAGCCTTTCAATATGTGTCGAATTGAAGCGTATGTAATAGTTTGTGATGGTGGTAGATATATATATATATATATATATATATATACGGTTATATCTTAAATAGAAGTAGTGTTAGTGATTAGTGATTAATCTTAAATAGAAGTAGTGAATGATTAGTGGATGTTACTTGTTAGATTAGATGGGTACCAAATCGTGCAATATGTAATCCTATCATAGCTTTTTTTTTAATTATCTAAAATGATACTTAAATTATTTACGTTAATGTAACTCGATTTAACTGAGTAAAAATTTATTCAGCAAAATAAGTAAATTCTACTTAAGATGCCGTAGGTAATATTTACTTAATAAAAATAAGGCAATTCTTTTCCTCAATTTTATTGAGTTATTTCGACTATTATTTTTTTACAGTGTAGCGACCGACTGGGAAGATTTTTGCATTTTGTATTAGTCTAAACGCTACACTCTTAGACCTTCCAGTGCCTAAACGTGTGTCGCAGTCTTTGGTCAGTGTTTGCTATTGTGTGCACTTTTTCAAATTTTCCGGGGGCGATCCGTAGAGTTTTAGGGTTAATGTATGGCATCCATGTTAAAACTCTTGTTTTTTACACACCATATACTTGTATAACCCCACCAATCAAACTTTTATGTTCCACTGCGCCATACGTACTGTTTGCAATATCCAACATTCAAATGTAGGCCTATAATAATTTTATATCATTCCATTTAAATGCTTTTTCTTGATCCAACATATTATAATATAATAAAATGTTGTAAGGCCACGCACTGAAATACCATGTAATCCAGAGTGTAAATGTCTCGTATATGGCGATTCTCACAGGTACATGTATTAGAATTTTTAGTCAAAGGGCCAAAAACCATCCCCTTAGACACAATCTTGAATGAAGTACTTTTGTTCAAAATATTAACTAAAAACACGATAATAACGGAACTTATTTTTAAATATACGTCTGTCTGCATAATTGTAAATGATGATTTTTCTATTTGCTCTGTTTGTCTGTGATCGCTGGGCCATTACCATGGTAACAAACCAAGACTTTCTGAATTTTAGAAAATACTATATTATAGTAATTTTGTGAATTATCGATAGAAGGAGTCGTAAGATATCAGAGGGGTTTGGGACACCTTCTTTTAATTTTAAAAGTCACATGAAGTTCATATAATAAAGTCAAGATTTGCGTGTGTATTTCTGATTATTTAGGTATTAATATATTTACATAATATGTAATTGCATGGCATGAACACTGTCTCTAGGTCGATTCAAATACTATATAGAAAACCAGTAACTCGTGATTAATAGTATTTAATAAAAAAATATTGAACGAATTTAATAATATAGCACGCTGTTTAATTAGTATATAATGTGTGAATCTTCAACCCAGCCTCTCTAAAGTATATTAGACTTGTTGAATGGAGTGAGTATTAAATAGAAACGATAACATGTGAACAAGCAAAGTGTCATTAAATGACTGTTTCCCATGATTTGCCGATTGGTGTTTAATCTGAAATATATTATGTAAAGTTATTGATACAGGAAAGTAAAACCCACGAACCGTGTATCATTGAATGTGTATGTTATAGGAGTCGATTTAGTTGGAAATATTGACGTTCGTTTTATTTGTAACCCATCCCTGTCCAGCTTTAGCGATATGTAAAATGATTTCACCGTTTAGCAATCTGATTTATTAAGAATGAGCTGCAAGTAGAGGCAGAATGTGAAACTATTATTTTTAATCGTTTTTTCTCTACTTTTATTCCTGTATAGCTAGTTTTTTTTATTATTTTTTTAATATTTGTTACACCAGAAATCCTGAAATGTCGCAGATATTGTCATACTTTCAAAAAAATGTATTAAAAGAACACGTTATTAGGTCAGGTGCTCCGAAATTCACTCTGACTTGTAAATAAACAAATCTTTGCAAAGTCAACCCAATCTGATATGATGTATATTTTTTAGGTAAAATTAGTTTCCAAAGTTGCAACAGTTGTAGGTTGCGAGATCATGTAATTGATGTGGACTATTGATCAAATATGAAAATACACTGAACTTAAACTTGATCGTGTAGAACTGTTCATTTTTGTGAATGTTTATTTGGATTGTGTACACATTCCCTATCAAGTGTAACATTTACGTATTTTAAGAAGGGGTGGATCAAGGATGGACCGACAGTGGGATGGCGGGAATTTCCTGGTCATGCGATTGCATTGTGAAATAAACGGTGTAGAATCGATCAGAAAAGGTTGATCATGTAGCATATAAGTATTGGTGTGTAACGCAAGGTTCTTGATTCATCAAAATGACCAGAAATTTGACCACATTAAAGTAACAAACACTGTCGATTTTTGCACTCTCGCAAACAATGCCTCCTATTCATCCAAGCGTGAACACATACCACACAAAAATGATACCAAATGATTTGGGATAAAACACTCTTTCATGAGATGTATAATAATTTACTGTCCATAGATGATTTAAAAAATAATTAGCAATTTCCTAGGTGTGAACTTTTTTTTGACTCACACGGTATGGTACTGTACAAACATGTGCATGGCATAAAAATCGGACCTTTTTAAAGCTTTTACTTGTCATAGCCATGCTTTCAAGGAACATTTTTAATCTGCATAATAACAATGATAACGATCACAAATTATTTATCACCTCTCCCCAGAACTCGACCTTCTCAGAAAAGTAGCTGAAAAGAAGAAAAAAAGAAGGAAATAAAAGGTCCTTAGACATTTCCTCAGAACCGTACTATCATTTAGAAATATTTAGAAGG
The DNA here is from genome assembly GCF_000002235.5 of Strongylocentrotus purpuratus. Classification (NCBI taxonomy): domain Eukaryota; kingdom Metazoa; phylum Echinodermata; class Echinoidea; order Camarodonta; family Strongylocentrotidae; genus Strongylocentrotus; species Strongylocentrotus purpuratus. The sequence continues at coordinate 3,669,617 of NW_022145597.1, forward strand.
GTTAAAACATCCAAAATGTCTTTAAGCCCCAATATTGTTTGCGGGAGAGACATGCAGGAAATGATTGCAAGAATTATTTAGCCCGCCCCCCCCCCCCTCCTAAAGCCCACACCCATCCCGCCAACCATTATTCTAAAACCGATCTCGAGTTTGAGAGTGCATTGTCTTCCGAGTCCAAAATATCTTCCATGGTTTATGTCATAATCATAATTCATTTTGAAAAAAAATCACATACTGACACACAAGAAATAAGTAGATAATCGCAAAATATAAAACGTTGTATTAGATCATATTTTGTGAATTTCATGTATTTTTCAAAGAATCATGAGTGCATGTAAAGTTTTTAAATTCATGACAGACATATATGGGTAATCATTATGTTTGAGAAATAAATGAAAACAGTGATTTTTTTCATTTTTACAACGTATGTATGTTCTCGAAAATCACTCCTCTAATCTTCAACTTCTTAAAAAAAATTCAAACTTTGAACAAAAAAGAAAAAAAAGAAAATAGGTGGTGACCAAAACAAAGCAGGTGTACGAGACGGAAACATTCTAATGTAATATGGAGGAAAAATCTAAATACATCAGTTTGTGAGCATGACAAAAATTGTACTATTTGAATAAAGGGAACGGGTTTTCCTCAAGAATAAAATCTGATTCAGAATATCAATAAAACTACCGTTTAACTGATAGGAGTCAAATAACAAAAAATACAAACGGCCAGTACTTAAATCATTCCACTGACCGAAATCCAAAAGCAATATAAAATAGGAGGACATTTTTTTTGGCTGTTTAATGCTAGATAATAATAATAATAAAATGATAATAAATCATATAGTCTTACACATACATATATGTACATTCTTTATTTTAACGTACATAACACCTCTTATATTCGTCAGATTTTTTTCTTTCTTTCTGTATATTTCTTGTCGAACAGATATCTCAAGAATAGCAATTGTATTTTATTTCAACGTTATCACAATGGTAGACCCTATTAAGAACTGGACACACAAAACTTTCCAAGGTCATTTTCATAATGTGACGTCGTCTAAGCGCCATTATGTGAATTTCGCATATCTGTAATATCTCTATAACCAAATTGCATGACCATTTTATATGTAATATTATGACACTTCAACTTATTGTGCAGCATGTGAACAAATTAAACAGCGCCCGCTCAAAACTTTAAAATGCTCAAAATCGTATCAAATTAACTATGCATATGTTTCAGGCCAGAACTTCATTATAGTATTTAAATTAGTACATAACACACACATACTTTTACAAATTACAAGTCTAATCTTCACTTTGTAAGTGAATTTATGTAATCGATCTCCGCCGGGACTCTGCTTCTTTACAGCTTATAGTCTACTGCATGAGATGGAAATTCTTATTCAATTCAGAATTAAGTTGTTCCCACTTCAATGATATTCACCACACCAGTTGTTATAGTTAGCGAATGTTGGAGTAGTTGTTCTTCTTCCTTTTCCTGACGATGTAGAAGGTGAATCCCCCTAGAGCTACTCCTGCAATGCCCGCAATGCAGCATCCCACGATGAGTCCTGTATTACTTCCGCTCGACTCGCCGCTGTTACACTCATGAGCTGAACAGAAAAAATTGTAAAACGAGCATGCCTTTTTAGGAAATATATGTGAAGTATTCGGTATAACAAGAACGAACACCCCCCCCCCCCCAACAAAGGTAAAACAAATAATAATTATAAGCACATAAATAAATGTGTTTACTCAGAATTAGTTTCGATATTAACGGATGAATCTGAAGTGGACCGGATAGTATCTGTGTATTAACGAAGGAAACATAGATGTAGGCATAATTAAGTTTCAGTTCGCTGTTACACTCATGAGCTGAACAGAATCATTACAAAGAGATAAAGCTAATATTATTTAAAGTGGCTCGGTAACATTTTTTGTATGAAATATAACTTATTTTATTTCTTCTACTGTACTAACCCCCTAACATGCAAACAATCCTGAAACATTTCTCAAACCGCGAATATATTTATGTTTTTGTTAAGGCCTCACTGTACAACCATAGGTATTTAATTTATTGTTTGTTGTTTGTTTTCATTATTCTTTAAAGATGAATGGCTTACCGCCCCCGAGTCCGCACCCATCTCCAGTGGCCTGAACAAACGGTTGAAGGATCGGAGAAGAAAGCTCAATCAAAGCAGTGCCTAGATCGAAGGCTACGGTATCACATCTGTAATGTTCGCCAAGTGGTACGGAGAAAAACTCCTTTTCCACATTCTGTGTGTCGATAATAACTGTGAGAAGATAGGTAGTGTAGAGGAGAAAACTTATGATAAAAAGAAATTGGGAATGAGTAATGTAAAGAACCTAACTAAAAAGTATTTGTTATTAGAACACGGTTTTACAAATAATACAAGATACGATTCTTTGAAAGGTTAAAGCGCCGCAATGGCAGCACAGCTAAAGCCGGGGTAATAATCTCCAAGTTTGGAAGCGCTTAGTGATTCTAATAAGCGCTATATAATAACTTAGTATTATTATAATTATTATTACAATAAAATGGCAAAAAGAGGGTTAATATACATGTACATGAATATATGGATAACGATCATATCAGATAAATATAAAAGTCAATTAAAACTATTACAAGTAAGATTGGACTTATATCCATGCATCCGATGTAGACATATTATGCAGTACGATCATCCCCATGGGCCCGACCTGAAGACATGTTTTAATACGTGATTTAATATCTCCCTTGTCATACACAGACACACACACAAACAGGACCACGTATCCAGGCACGATATAAATTATTTTGTAAAGTAGGGGTTTCTCAAACTAGTATTAAAGATAACTTTTCGTTTATGCAATAGAATCCTTAAACTTTCGTAAAACGTTGGTTCACGTATATATTCATTTTCTTTTTTTGATTTGTTCTGCTACATTCATGATTGTAATTTGACTTTTTAGTTACCGAATAGGGCCTCATCGAACACCACCACTACTGGTGAAATTGTGCAACCCCGTATAAATCTCATAAATAAATATGTAATTAATAAAAGGATGATCCTATTTCGTTTCAGTTTCTTAATTCGTATTTCATTTTCTCACATTTTAACAACGATTCAACTAAATGGTACAGACAAACATGACCTTTATTGACATAGACTAGAATAGAAAATTAATCCCTCAAATTAATAACTTTTGATCCCCTGGCTCTACCTCTCCTTTAATATCCTACCTCCTTCTAATGTCATCAAATCAAAAGAGACTCTGCTTAAGTAGTATTTGCCTCCCTCTGTGTTGAAACTGAGTTGTATCTGCCAAATGTTCTCTCCGGAAGGAAAAGAAAGCGTAAACAGTGCACTGTTTTCAGAACATGCTGAAGTCGCGGGTAATGCCGTTTCTGGTATGTCCACCTTCACTGCATTCTACGTGAGAGAGAGAGAGAGAGAGAGAGAGAGAGAGAGAGAGAGAGAAAGAGAGAGAGAGAGAGAGAGAGAGAGAAAGAGAGAGAGAGAGAGAGAAGAGAGAGAGAGAGAGAGAGAGAGAGCGAGAGGGAGAGAGAGAGAGAGAGAGAGAGGGAGAGAGAGAGAGAGAGAGAGGAGAGGGGGGTTGGGGGGGGGGGGGCAGAGAAAGGTAGATAGATAGAGAAAGAGAAAGAGAAGGAATAATCATAATCAGTTTTTTTAAATAGTCGGCCAACCATCAAATTATATTCTATTAGATTTTTGGAAGTAGTAACGTTTCGCGATTTTGCTCTTATTATCTGTTTTTCCAGAAACATGTTGTTCTTCGAGATCCACAGCGCAAATTTTGAACAACAGCAAAAGTCGATATATCTTCAAAGACATTTATATCATTCTGAGATTAAATTATGACGGGAAAGGGGCGCTATATCTCTCAAAATCTTGCGTCACAAAATTCTCCCTGAGGCAAAAACCCCTATTAAAAGAATTGATGAACGTGGGTTTGATTTTTTCAGTCACCTCTTGAAATGTTTGTCAAATAATTGGAGTTTTGCTCTTTCATCAATAAAATGGTATTTTTATAGGATTCTGACTCTGACGAAAGTAAAAAAGTAGAAAAAAATAGTTCCATGAAATTGTCTTCTAGAGTGAAAGAGATAAATTCTAATGAAAGGAAAAGTAAAGGGGATGTATAAATTTCGAGGAAAAAATTGCGATATCGCTAGTGACGGCCATCTTGAAGGTTTAAAACTCAAGCGTCCAACATGAAATATTATCTTGCTCTGTCCTTTGTACTTTATTATGACTGCTTTTAACAATTTCTTGGAGAGGAAAACAAAAAACACTGTTTGCACGTTCCTTTCTCGCCTTCATGTAATAGAGTTTATTCTATTATGGATACATCCGCGGCGTGTTATAAAAGGCATGAAATGAACTGGATTTCCTATCATTAATCGTTTGATTGGAGTGTTTTCCAATTGTTCCCTCCAAAGCATGGCCTTAAAGGGACTCGGGAACATTGTTCAGATGAGAGATAGTGGTGCTAAGATAGTGACTTCAATGCTAATCTGATCATCTGAAAATTTAAGTGAAAACGGACCATTATTAATGATACAAATTGGGAAAAACTGATCTGATCGATTCCTTAATTCTCCCAACTATATTATTACAATTTAAATACATTTTAGGTGAATGTAAATCGTCACAAGCAATAAATTGTCTCTACATATCATTCCAGACATTTTAGTGTTGACAGATCTGTAATAGCCTGTTTTATGTCTTTTTTTCATGGAAAAAACGGTTGGGCGTGATTAACAATAAATAGTTAGGATAATTTATTGTTAATCACGGTTAGAGGGTGTTGCACGGTGATACCTTCAAAGAAAACCATAGATATCTTCGTGGATTGGGAATTTTTTTCAGGATCTTTTGCATGTCAGAGGGTTATTACAAAGATTAAGCAATTTTTTCATCAACCTTCAACAATGTTACCGAGTCACTTTAAGAGCTGATGATGATGATGATGATGATTCACAGCATTTGTATGGCGCCATATATCTGTTTAAAAAAACATTCAAAGGCGCGGGCTCCCCCAATAAAGTTAGCATTTAAACGTCTGAAGAAAGATGTGATTTTTGAGTGAAGCTTTGAAGTGGTCAAGGTTGTCAATTTCGCGAATAGATGATGGGAGAGAATTCCGACAAGTCTAAGTACACACTAAGTATACACAAGTGTAGTTTCGAGTTCCTTTAGGCACCTTTTGAACTATTAATGGTTCACTGTACACACTTGTGAAAAAAATGAAACAATGTCTTTAAGTGTTGGATCTTTTGAGAGCTGCATATAACGCTATGCACTCACATTATGTAATCATAATCTAAATGTAGTTTTTAGTTCCTTTAGGCACCTATTGAACTATTAATGGTTCACTATAGTTAACTATACACCATTGTTTAGTACGAGAAGATGAATAAAAGATATACAATATAATGTTTTAAGTCTACACCCTTTGTTCTTTGAAAAAATAAATATTGGTTTGGTTATTAGTATGTATATTTGTGCTTGGATTGTAATTTATTTTCTGTCTTGATTTACTGTACTGCCTGTTATTGCTGGTAGAAAGCATATACTTCCACATTTGTGGACAAGAATAAATTGTCAATCTAGCAATACACTCAGCCTGGATTTCAATAAATATAATATATAACAAAAAACAAAACAAAAACGTTAATGCTACTTTATCATTGACCAATCATAATCAGGAAAAGAAAAAAGGTCATTATTTTCAAGTCATCAATTTTGTTTTCAGATATTTCTAAGAAATTGAAGGTGAAATATAGTGTAGACCAAAATTTGAAAAAACACAAACTATAAACTCTTTTTTATACACATTATAATGACCTTCCTTCACTAATTTGGTTTATATATGTGTTACTTAACGTCCATAACTCGAGTACTTGTACATTCATTAACAATTTGATGTTACTAATGATAAATGTACGTGTCCTTAAACGCGTGCATTAGTATCTACAATCTAAATCGGAAATCAACATATTTTCTATAGTTTCGATCATAATTTACAGAGAGATGCCTTCGAAATGGCCAGTAAAAATCTTGAATAGCATAAAATACAAGCAATCATTAGTATAAGCAAGGGCGTGTACATATAGGTGGTAATTACCATCCCCGACCTATTTCCTCTTATCACAATATGGTCAATCAGGGTGCTTTCAGAATGGCAAGGACGATAATAAAACTCCTTGAAATACAATTAGAAAAATGGAGTAGAGTTTATAGAGGATTAAGAAGCAGAGGAAGTTACACATCTGGACGCAGTGGCGTAGCTACTGGAGGAACATGCCCCAAATCGAATGGTGAATAAATATCAAGAGAAAAACAAAGAAAAAAAAGTGAGAAAGGACGGACCACCCTTTTCCCCCTCCAAAACTAGTATTAAACAGCTGTGCCCCCCCCCCCCCCCATCACCAGGGTTCACCATCAATGGGTGGACCCACGCTAAGTCACTTGCATGGAGGCAAACTATACCAGGGGCGGATCTAGGGGGGTGCGGCGGTTTAACCCCCCCCCCCCCTTGGGCGGCCAAGTGAAAAAAAGGGTGAAAACGAAGGGAGAAAAAAAGAAGAAAAAAAGTAAAACGGCGCGATTTTTAGGAAAATCCTGGATCCGCCACCGGGTCAACCCCCCCCCCCCCCCCTTTGGCAAAAAGCTAGATCCGCCCCTATTTACTATCGATACTCATTCCTAACAGGCACCGTCTCCGCCATCATGATGTTATATGAAAAACATACTTCAGCAACAACGCCCTATTTTCATTTAAAGTGGAAATCTTAAAACCTTTTTCAAGTTTAATCAGATTTAACCAATTCAATTTTATTCTGGTAGAGATAACGTACATTACTTCCTTGGTAGGTGATGGTACCAGTAAAGGACATGAGCATGCAGATATTTCCATCAGTCTGACGAACCATCCACGTAGCATCAGCACAAGGAGTAGGTTCTGAAATCAATCACAAAAAAGTGTAAAGAGACAATAATAATAATAATAATAATAATGATAATAATAATAATAATCTTTTAAAGTCCACTCCAAATTTTAATAAGTTACACCGTAAATTGGAATTCTTTTTGCCCAATTGATCGTGAGCCCGGCAGCCACTGAGCAGCGCCAGATCGACGTTGCTCTATCCCAAGATGCATTTCTGTGTTGTATAATGATACTACTATTGAGATTGCTTTTCGATAAAATTTAAAAGGTCACGCGAGGTAATACACCTAAATATCAGAACAGGTGGCTACAATGATGATGATGATGATGATGATGATAATATTTCTACTACTGAAATAATAATATATACTACTACTGCTACTTCTATTACTACTACGCCTACTATATTATTACTACTACTACTACTACTACTACTACTACTACTACTACTACTACTATTACTACTACTACTACTATTACTACTACTATTAATGCGCATGATAATAATATTGATAATAATAATACTAATATAAGATAATGATAATGTAAATAATTATAATAATACAAATAATAGTAATAAGAAATAATGATGATAATAATAATAATAGTAGTATTCTTAATAATAACAATAACAAAAATGATCACTATTCGTGATTATATAATGATGATGATAATGATGTTTTGGGTTTTCAGGTTTTCAAAGAGAGTAGGGTTACGTTCTAGGAAATAAACAAGTTACGTTGAGGTTTGATTTTTGGAATAAATTAAACTCATACGGAGAGGGTAGACTAGAGTGGGAGACTTCAAAACATACGTGGTTCGGTGGAGCTTGCTCGGGTTGTCGAGTTATCGATGATTGTGGTTCCGACTTCTGTGATGATCTCGGTGGAAATACCCGTCACGATCCCGGTACTCGGATTGACAGTCGTAGCAGCCGAAGTGAATGCGACCCATACAACAAGCAGGATCAAAAGAGATGGCCCTTCCATTTTAGCTCACCAATGGATGTCCTACAAGAAAGTAAGAGAATGAACCAGGGACAGTTCTACGATTGTCTGGAGCATATAGGACTGAAAAGGTGGGGAGGGGCAAATCTTTCCATACTAAAAACAGAAACAAGATTTCGAAAATCTCGCCGGCCATATCTAATCTCTGGCCAGTGTAATGAGCTCAAGAGTGGCTGAGATGGATGGTACCAAAATATCAATCGGGCTGCCCAATTTTGTAGACGTTGCACATGATCCCCTTTTTAGTCGATGGAATAGTAGAGAGCAGCCCATTACAATAATCAATACGGGATAGAACCATTATTTCTGTCTGTTTATCTGCTACCATTACCATATATCAGTTTAGTAATTTGATGATCTTGACTCTACTTTCTCTTAGTTTATTTTGGTATTGTATTGATGGAATTGTATTATTTTTGTCATCTTTATTACGTATTGTACTTGTCATACCTTTCGTTTGGCTCACTATTGTATATTTACTGTATTTATAACCGTATTGTATAATTTGTAAACATGAACAGTTTTGGTCCTTGGACCTTTGAATCATGTATATTTATATGTCTTTTTAAACCGAAAAAAAAGGAAAGCACAGCATTATAGCATGTAGACTGGTCAATAAACTTTTGTATTCTAGCAATATTCCTTTAATAAAACGTAACCATACTTCAGATGTGAGAAATATGATGAGACATCGCCATGCAACGCCAGGTTTCTTACTGCGTTTGAAGGGCTAATGAGTAATGAGTGGCACCAACATCAAAATGAACACTTGGAAGACAACACAGATTGTGAGCTGAAGCAGCAGCTGAAACTTCAGTCTTTGAATCATTTAATTTAACTTATTTACTACCATCCATTGCCTAATATTTGAAATACAACTTAGAATTTTGATAAGTGTTTTATCCAGAGCTCCTGGAGTCTTAGGATCAAATGAAACATATATCTGTATGTCATCAACATAAAGATGATAATTAATACTATGATGTCGGACGATATCTCCAATATAGGGAGAGTATAGATTGAGTATCCTATGGTTTCTACTACTGATCTATGATGGGAGAGTGGTAGGTCTATGGTTGACCTAACACTTGTTCTTTTAAATAAACGAGATATAAATATTTGAGGATCAATCGTATCGAATGCGGCTGGTAGATCTAACAGTGCCATAAAAACTACCTGGTTTGAATCAACAGCAAACATTGTGTTTGTGTTTGTTTTAATTACAGCTGACTCGTTCCTGTGACTTGACCTAAGCAGATTAAGAAGAATCTAAAAGGTTTTTAGATTCAATGTGATGCACTAATTGTGTGCATGCTGCTACAGAACATGCCGAATCAAGATAAACAAATTTTCCTAAAATACTGAATTAGAAGAATTTTTAGACCTTTGAAAAGGAACGTGCGTATCTTAATTATGGTCTTTCATCATAAGAAGGTCGCAAAAATCAACCGAATGCAATTTCAAAAGCCTTGTCAGTCACGCTGTGAAAAGCACAAAAGGATGTATAATCCGGACGTCATTCCAATGGCATATAAATTATTGTCTTGAAATCAAGTTACAATTGTATTATCTGTCAGAATCATATTCAAGAAAGCAGGTCAATATTATACTCGTCACTCGAAAGGAGCTGATGTTCTCTGCTGTTGAAATAGTGAGGAGATGTATTTAAGGATGCATGGTTAACATAGCTTTAAAGTTTGAACACGTATCTGGGATTGAATTATGTTGGTATCATGTTTTGCGCTATTTCTTTTCTAAGAAGCAAGTACTAACGATGTACAAATATACGAGTAAGGGGCGTTATATAGGCATTGCAATATGTTTATCCGCGCACGAACTTTCCAGTTGCTTGTTTGCATACTGTCGATAACAAGTCAAATCGCTCGTCTGTGCCCATACATGAGATTACACTTTGTACTCTTGAGCCTGGCTTGAACCATTGGCGGCGGTAATAAATGGGGGTGGATGGGGGGGGGGGGGGGGGGGGGGGGAGGAGGGCACCTTCTGAAGGCAAAACCAGTATAGTAAAATGATAATAAACCCTTTTAATACAAAATCATCCCACATTTTGTGGTTTAGGTCAATAACTTTTTTGCAGGGTCCTAGAAATATTCAAGAGGCATGAGCATTATTAGTGAGAAAAGAAAGAAATTCATCATCCACTAGGACCATTTTTGGCATGTTAATATTTTTATGCCAGGAATTTTATAAAGGAAAATAAAAAAATTGGCAACAAATATGTAGAGGTTTAAAATCATCGTTTTCCGATAAAAATTAAATGATTTTTTTTCTTCTCGACGAATTGCTCTCCATGAATGTTGTTTCCAAAGACCTTAAATTCTTAACCCTTAGGAAACCATGTCCTGTAAGGGTTAAGTACATTGGCTCGCTAGGTGCCTTGTTTGTTCCAATCATTGGCGATCAAGGAACTCTGCCTAATCATATCTCTAGTTATATGTAACATGTTAGAACTGTTGTTCCCAGTCAGCCAATTGCATGGGCCAATGTATTTCATAAACGCTATCTCCCTCTGTTTCTCTTTCATTGAATTTTGTTGGCCATATCTTCTCATTTACTCAGTTAAAACTTAAAAGCAACGTTTGATGAATTTCAAACGAGAAAAAAACGAAAACAATTTTTTTTTCGCTGAGCAGAAGTTTTAAATAAAATTCAAGTAGCAGTGACATCAGAATTTGTGAAACAATATCGACACACAGGGAGCAGAGCCCGATTATTAGAGTGGGCAGGCCGAAACGAGTGAACTTCACCAATCGCCCAACATGATTTTTAAATACCTGGCAGCTCTCTAACACTTGGTTTGGCGGGGGAGAGAAAGGTGGCTGGAGCAATGATTAGGTCATCAACATGCATGTCTTCTTCATCTTGATCTTTATCCAAAAAGGGGGCATAGCGTTGCTCCTGAATTCATGTTTGTGTAAGGAACTCACACTAAAGTACCCAATCATCTCATTATTTGATTATTATAACTTGCCTTTGAAGGTGGGACCTGGCGCCCCAAAGATTTTTTCTTTACAGCAATTCCCCAAAATAAATCGACATGACCCTACTGGGGAGACTGGTTGATGGTTTGTCCAACTAGGTCCAGAGATGCACCCCTAAAGAAAACAAAGGGGGAGCACACACAGGGCCCCTTCCCCCAAAAAATATAAAACCGAAGAATGGTAAACCAAACTTCTAAATGATTTGAAAAGCTGGGGTAATCTTCAGAGTTGTCATTTTACCACAAAAAGAAGAGTGGTTAAGATTTTATGACGTCACTAGCTGACGTATGTACTTAACTTCCCATCTGTCCTTACTGAATAGAACAAAATTCTTATAAATTCAATCATATATAATTTCTACAAGGTAAAGCTTACCATTGTTTTTCGAAATTCGAATACAAAATCATCACTCAAAGGGAAATTTACCAAGATACAGCCACTATTACCACATTGCATGACATAAATTTGATAATTTCCTTAAATTGGCCTAGTTGGATTAAAATGTATTTATTTTCGCCTGGTATATACAAAATGTACTCAACACAAAATTGTGTCATTACACCGGATAAAAAAAAAATATAAAGCATTTATTACTGATTACAATGGACAAACCTCACTTGAAAGAAGTGTCAGAATAACGCGTGAGAACAACCAAGAATGACAAATCAAGAATAGTTCTAGTGGAGAAAACTTGCAGATCGATAAAGGAGTGAGCTTGAAACTATATCAGGAAAGTCTACTTACCTTTCTAAAATCGGAAGACGAGTTAAATGTATCAATGTAGACAAATTGTTGAATATCAACGATTTCTGAATACAACGCCACACTAGATAGTAAGATACCGTTTGCTATTAACTACTTTACAAGGTGTAAGACGGTTTTCAACAGGTGGTTTGGTTTCTATTTATAGCCATTATCATGGCAAATAAAAGCATGTGATAATTCGTAACTCCGTGAGTAGTAAACATTGACTGTTGAGCCTTTGCTAAGCTGTATAATTTTAACTGAACCATTGTTTATTCTCATCGATACTCCATACAACTATGCTTACCACACAAACACACACGCATACACACACGCACACGCACACATGTGTGAGGTAGTCGAGCGGTGCCGTAAACGTTAAGCTCCCTGTCTTCGCCTACAAACTGAATCTGCAAACCTCGGTTCGAAACTGAGTCACGTCTTTTAGATTGTGACATTTATTTCGATTCCAGGGCCCTGTCGTAGAAAGAGCTGATATCAAACGCAACTTATTTGCAATTGATATCAATCGCAATTATATACCTCACTTAAGAAATCCAGCCATCTGATTGGTCGAAATTGCATTCATAAACTTTAACTATTTCTGTAAAATTCCCAGTAACCATGGTTAAAACAGTTCTAAAATCCCAGTAACCATGGTTACCGGGAAAATAGTTACCCCATAGGTTTACATGTTAAAAAATGGTTTGAGCGATTGAGGATACCGTACGTGTGCGAAGAATTGGTCGGTATTTTCATACAAGACAAGACAATTCCAAACAAGACAAAAAAGGCTCAAGAAACTCTCCCAAGATTTCAACTTATCAAATGCAAGACTCGCTGACAGCAAGAACAACAAAAAGGGTACGTGAAATTATCCATAAACATGTTCGTTTAGTTGCTGAAAAAGCATAGACGTAGACTATAGACGAAAATAGATCTAGTTGTCAGGGTGTCTGATCGCGCACCCGATGTTGTGTGTTAAAATTCTTCTCATAGAGTTTGCACGCAATGCAGTCGCTATGCAGTCTACGTGCATTGCGCGACCATGCAAAAAAAGTCAAGTTTTTTTTTTTCAATTCGAGATTCAAACCTTTATCTGTTGTGATCCTGAAGGTGATACTCAATAAGTGAGGTGTCATATGAAAGTCATTAATACTATACTATGTACATAAGGTGTTGATTTGAAACAAAAAAGTGCTCACTACACCCCCCCCCCCCCCATTTGAATCGCTGAATCGCTCCCTCGGCATGTCTCACTCTCACCTCTGGCTCAAAGTTGGCAACCCTAACCCCCCCCCCCTTCCCCCTAAAAAAAGCTCGTACGGGCTTGATAACATCTTTACAATTGTTTAAAGCCATTTTAAATTTAAAATAGAGAAAAGTCGGCTACAATATAGGGTACCACTCAAGCGCAAATGAGAGGGAGAGGGGTATAATTCGGAAGTTACACGTGCAGATCAAACGAAATTATATTTAAAAAGTCACTCATCATTGTGTCATATGTCGTAATTAGTGTAGACCAATCTTTGATTTAAAGATAAACTTTAATACTGGTAATGCGATGCATTGTGAAAGAAAAGGTGTGGAAAGGATCAGAAACAGTTGATCATGTAGCATGTAAGTATTGGTGTGCACTGCAAGGTTCTGGAGTCATCAAAATCATAATAAATTTGACCGAGTCTTGGTAAAGTAACAAGCACTGTACACAGAAAGCAATATATGGGACAACACACGTGATGTCGGGGCTAGTACTACCTTGATTTCCTTGTCTTTCTATGCTCATTACTCCGCCAGTATACATTTTCTTCCGAAATTGTTTGGCACATGTCATTTATTTGTAATCTTGAACATTCAGTGTAAGTTTCGTTTGATTCTGTGAGAATTTTTTTTTTTTTTTTTTTTTTTACCAGAACTGGAGTTTATCTTTAATTTAAGAAAAATCAGAAGCTCGTGTATGTAAAGAGGTACTACTTGCTAATCATTAAGACGCTGAGAAAAGGTCGAGTCACTATAAACCTCTTTAATATCAGGGATGATGATCAGCCTATTATGAAATTTGTCATTTGGTTGTGACAGAAGCAATTTTTGTTGATGTTCACCATGAGGATCGTGTCAAAAGTCACCCAGCCTTTAATAAGTGAGTGGGGATTAACATGGAGTTACTAGCAGAATAAACCCATATAGGCCTATGCTTATCGTCCTTGTGCTCAGCTTCTTACTGAAAAATTCCTTTCCTTCAATAGTCAGCCCTTTCAAATAAAGTGCATTCGATACAAAGAGGGCTGCTGGGCCGGAGTTGACCATTGTTTTCTTGCTCAAGGGAATAGGCAGAGTGGGGGGGGGGGGGGGGGGGGGGGGACTGGGAGGAGGGGAGGAGAATTCAATGGGCGCATGTAACGTGTGGCTGTAGGAAACTCTGCGTTTGGTCGAAGAAGTAAATATTAGATTATCGTACAACATCTCTATGCACTGTGGAAAATAAGGACGCGGTTATAATTACATTTATCCAGCTCTCTCTCTCTCTCTCTCTTGCTTTCTTACCCTCACAATTCCCCTTTGCTGTCTTCTGACTTTTGCATCCTACGATGTTGTATTTCATATACTGGGTTTGTGCCGGTTTTTATGCAATTTCTGAATGATACAATCCGAAAATTTACTTGCTACTTGTTTTCTTACTATATTTATTATATCTAATTTGATAGGAAGCTGTCCAGACGAAACCTTCTCTTGTTTTTGTTTTGTTTACAGCTGTGCCTTATTCTGTTTTGTATTGATTCATTTCACATGTATATGTTATCCCAATTTATGTATTATATTCTACATGAAAGTGCATGTTTTTAAAGATGGAATTTAATAAACTGAACTAAACCGAACTGACCCATAGGAAAGAAATGAGCCTGCCGCATACTCCTGCGGCAGACTTGCCGCAGATCTGCAGCAGACCTGCCGCAGACAGTCATCTTTTCACATGCAAATTAGTTTTGCCGCAGACTTGCCGCATACTCTTTCAGTATGATGAAGAGTCTGCGGCAGGTCTGCCGCAGACTTGCTGCAGACTTGCCGCATACTCTTTCAGTATGATGAAGAGTCTGCGGCAGGTCTGCCGCAGACTTGCTGCAGACCTGCCGCATACTCTTTCAGTATGATGAAGAGTCTGCTGCAGACCTGCCGTAGACTCTTCATCATGAATATTCATATCTCATATAGACCTGCTGCAGACCTGCCGCATACTCTTTCATATCCAGTACGTGGCAATAAAGTATGCATGTAGAAGAACCAGTGACAAACTGATTGATACTTCATAATCGATATTGGCAATATCGATATTACCAATTAGGTAATTTTTTTTTTTTTTATGGTCAGTTTTTATTCTTTTCTCTCTTGAAACAAATTATAATCATAGTACAAATTACAATCATCATAACTCTCACTGCAAATGTGATGACATTATAAATCAGTATAAATTTTTGTCTTACAAACGGCTTCAAAAGAAACTTACATAGTTAGTTCCTATACATCATATTTGAAACAAAAATTCATATTTTCAAAGAAAACATATGCAGTTGTATAATCCAATTTTTTTTTTGTTTTAACAATGTAGCAACTTATACTTCTTTTTATACTGTTGTCCTGAGAGAAAAGTTTTCTCTTTTTGTTAACCCTACCCTACCCGACCTCTCCCTTATCCCCATCCCCCCCCCCCCCTCTTAACCGGTGGACGACTGGCTCTGGGTTCCAATTGTTTGTCTAATACTCAGGTTTTCCCATTTAGAAAAATGAATAGTGAGAGTTCCCCTCATTGCTGCCAATTTCCTTTCTTCTACTTTATCCCCTATTATACAATTCTTTATTTCATTAAAAGAGGGTGGTTTTTTAAGTTCTCTATTTCTATAAATCAGATATTTAACAAGAATTAAAACATGATTCATTAATTGATATTTTCCTTTATTTCTCTCCTCTTTCCCATACAGAATTTCCTCCAAACTACAGTTATGTATTTCAAAGTCTAAAAATCTCGTGCACATTTCCCACACTGATTGTGCAAATTCACAAGTATAGAATAAATGTTTATATGTTTCTTCATCTTTTTCGCAAAATGAGCATAAGTTAGTCGAGACAAGACCAAAACGGAAGAGGTGATGGTTTGTATATAATATATTATGTATAAGTTTGAACTGAAACTCTCTTAATCGACTGTTAAGTAATACCAATGTATATCGATATTACCAATTAGGTATATTCTATTCTCAATTGTATTAACTCCATCACATAGATCATTTGAAGTGTATTCAAGAGTAACATTGAAAGTGTAATAGGCTCGTACACATATATATACTAAATATGTATATTGTTTCTTGGTTAGTAATCATATAATCAATATATCTATTGCTAAAACGTGAATGTAATTGTAACATGATCAGACAAAATAATCTATTGGTTAACAATGGCAAAAGGAAAATAGAAATCACAAAAATGGTGTGCATTGTCTTAATTTGCTTAACAAATCATGATAAATGTATTTTTCTGTCACACGTGTAAAGTAATAATGAATATGCATGAGATGATTGGTTTCAATTGGTTTCAATTGGCCCTATTTGTTTGGTTTGACAGAAGCTAAAAAGACAATTAACAGTGCTAATTAACACAGGAATTTACAAGATCATGGGCTCAGCCTGCAACCTATATGGTACTGCATGTCCTACAAAATGGCCGCCTATAGCCTTGCTTCAGACTGTATAATTTCCCACTTTTCTGTGGTAGACCTGCCGCAGACTGTGCCTGTGGCGTACTGGTATGCGGCAAGTCTGGAGCAAAGTTTCGCCCTGCCGCAGACGGTTCCTGTGGCATACTAGTATGCGGCAAGTCTGGAGCAAAGTTTCATCCTGCCGCAGATCTGCCGCAGACTGTTCCTGTGGCATACTAGTATGCGGCAAGTCTGGAACAAAGTTTCATCCTGCCGCAGATCTGCTGCAGACTGTTCCTGTGGCATACTAGTAAGCGGCAAGTCTGGAGCAAAGTTTCATCCTGCCGCAGATCTGCCGCAGACTGTTCCTGTGGCATACTAGTATGCGGCAAGTCTGGAGCAAAGTTTCATCTTGCCGCAGATCTGCCGCAGACTGTTCCTGTGGCATACTGGTATGCGGCAAGTCTGCAGCAAAATTTCTTTCTGCCGCATACTTCGGCATACTCTTTGCCGCAGACTTAAGTCTGCCGCAGATATGCGGCAGGTCTGCGGCATACTTTTCACTTTCCTATAGGGAACATGAATTAGCTACATCACCCGTTATCAGCGTACAGAACCTCATTTTCGAAACCCGGGTTGAACGTGACATAATGTAGATTAAATAGGCGTCGTGTTTTGGTGGATATGTCACCAGACTGTGAATCACATGGTTCGTGGTTCGAATCCCGCCGTGGCACTAGTGTCCTTTACAAAGACATTAATCTGTATATGCCACACTCGACCCATGTGAGTTGAATGGGTACCTGGCAAGATTTAATTCCTTGAAATGCTAGAGCGTAATAATGCCTGCCATTCTAAAGCCGGTGTAATAATCGTGGTGCGCTAGTCTGACAGACATGAGCGCTATACAAGAAACCAACACCATTATTAGTATTTATTATTATAATTATTATCATTATATTCCCAATGGATCTAAGATATATAAGTGACCCTCCAACAAATGCGCACCTACCGTCAACATAATAGGAAAGGCCGACTGGCAATTATTCTCAAGTTCTGACGAGTTTGCTCATAAAGGACCTTCATTACATTACACAAGCCTTGCTTTCAACCGAGGTCACCTCATCTTTCTTTTGTAACGTCATATTCTTTCAACTTGTTATATACACATGTCATATTTGTAATGTGCGTTATGAAAGAAAGATAAATAAAACTTGAAACTTGTTTATTGTCAATACTCAATAGCACACGGTATTGACAATAGAAATCTAGTTTGTATTATGTAGTGCGTCATTGTAATGTTCACACATCTTAAAAGGTTATACTCTCGATCGTTGCTCATGAAATTATCGCAGGTTGATCGTTCGCAAGTATTTGAGATTGTATTCATTTATATGAATTCATTCAGTACCAAAAATGGTATTTCATGAAGCCCTGTGCTGTAGAATAATTAAACTCAGCGAAAAAAAGTGGACTCTATATAGTTAATATTTTTCAAATGAATATTTCATATAAATTCATATTCATACAAAGAAATACATATACAAATATCCTCTTTAAAAAAAATATTCCGCTTATTCTACAGCGCTTATTACATCGACGATGTCTCTAAGGCGCTTTACATATATATTATATTTGGACGATTATGAAATTGGAATCCTACTATTCACGCATGAGTATAGCCATTTGATAACAGAATTAATCTCTGAAAGGAAATTGCAAAAATGGGGCATCTGGCTGTCGAAATGTTGATGACAATTTGACGTTTCATAAAGGCTCATCCGCGATCTTGGATGGACAGAAGACGCATCTTGATCGTGCTTTTCAAAACCATGCATTCCCGAGACTTCAGTTGACATCCATCTCCTCTTGTTTCCCATTCCCTGTTTTCACTGTTAAGCTAGCATGTCTTACACATGCCATTAACATAAGAATCCAAGGATGGATGAAAGTTCAAATCTTTATCTCAATTTATATTAGCATTCATTTTTGATTTTATATATATTTTGTAATATTTTATAAACTGTATATATGAAAACTTTGACCAATGAAGAGTGACCACTTTCTTCCTTTGTTCCCTTTTTTGTGTTCTTAGTTTAGTGTACAAAAAAAGAAGAAGGTAGAAGATAGAAATCAAATTAAGGATAATTTAACAAAATTAACAAAAAATATCAACAGCATCTATTAAAGAGAAAGATCAGAGCAACTGACCATAAATATAATAGGAGTGAAATAATTAGGAGAATAAATAATTTAATTGCACAAGAAACTAACTGAAAAGAGGAACTGAGGTAGGAAGGTATGGAAGAAGAAAGTAGAAGGAAACAAAGGGAATGTAATCATCAGTATAAACAGTGATGGTGTTAAAATATCAGACATGAACATGTGTTCGTAGCTCATGAGGTGTTCTTTATATGCTTATATTCGTCTACATGTATATAATTATAATTATATAGGTAATTCTATGGCTGTCTGATGTGACTTTAAAGAATAATCGATAACTGATCGGCCTATATATATATATTTTTTTTTTTTTACATGACCTGACAATTAATGGAGCTTGTAAATTGAACTTGCACAAATCATAGGGAGCGAGTGTGAGCTTCCTAATTCCAATAACAACGAAAATGGAATGTAGGCTCCAAGTATAATTGTATCTGGTAGGATCATATCTTAAAATAGATAACAACTGAGGTGAATACAGCTCCCGGAACTGAAGCCGGGGAAATATGTTCAAAGATATTTGGAAGCTCACAGAGACGTTAAATCGCAATGTGTTACGTGGTATTACAAGAAGGGAATTATGTCATGGTACAGTTTATTTTGTCCACCAATTTAAACTGAACTTTAAAATCAATTCCTTCTTCTTCATCCCTTAAATGATTCCAGCAGTAACCGGCAAACCGACCTATATTTGTTTTGCGATGAAAAATGCAGGGAAACAATGAAACACCTAAAACTCACTAAATTGCATACTACTTGCATTGCTCAAAATATGATTATTCTGTCTATATGAAAAGCCACTATTTGTTCTGGCGAATGATTAGTTTTCTCGAACCGTCACGCGTTTTTTTAAAACTTTTTCCTTTCGTTTTTCTTCTCTATAAATAAGAATAATCGTTATTTCCTGAAAGGATGTTTAATACTAATGGACAGGCATACCTCAGAAGGACCCTTTTCCATGGGTGTTTAAATAAAGACATTAAACGGGCGTGGTTTTATCCTGACATGAGCATTACTGAAAACATCGCACTAATGCATGTGGTTTACATAGTTATCGTGCTTGGTGTGCAAATAATTGTCAAAGAACATAATCTGTGATGGCTTCACGATTTTGTAAAAGAAGGCCGCGCCATATTACTCGGGTAATTGTGTTGGAGCGCAATGAGCGCCGCAGCGTGAAGATGACTGTCAAAGCGTCCTACGAATGCACGTGTCTGAACGGATCTTGCCAGGTGTTGGTGTGACTACATGTTGCGCGTGACCAAAGTTCGCTGGCGGCCTTTATCTTAACAGTTCGACAATATTTAAAAATTCTGTCACCAACAATGAAAAAAAGTGACCTTAAATTTATTCTGTCACTAACGTACGTTTCTGCAAAATAAGATAATATATTATTGTCAAAAGAACGAAATAGAATACTCAACTTTATGCGTACCCGTCTGGCATCAAATTTTGAGATTGCACTATTTCCAAATATTTATGCTGATTTGATATTAAATTTCCCTCAATTTTATTGCTAAATTGATTATCGTATTGCCGTAAATTTGATTTTAAAATATTAAGTATGAAATGAGATTTCGGACAAACTTTAAAAAGTGCCCAATTTTTTTTCTCACCACATCATAATAAGATACACAGCTACAGACACCAACTTGCAGCCTTTACTTTAGAAATGAATTGTTATATTGTTATAATTATTTTCATCGTTATTCTTCTTCTTATTCTTCCTATTATTATTATCATCATTATCATTATGATCTTTATTATATAGTTATAGTTATTATTATTATTATTATTATCATTAAAATCATTCTTCTTATTATTATCATCATTATTTAGTCGGACGCGCATCAAACCGTAGACATTCATGATATGGGAGATGGGTACACGAGAAAGGTCGCACTAAAATGTAATGATGATGCCTGATAAAAGGTCGCTTCCAAAGCCTTACTAGTGCATTTTATGAAACATGGCAAAGTGGGAAAAAAAGCGCTTGAAACATTGTACGTGTATAATATACATTGTAGGTCATAGGTAATTTGCAGGGAATGCCCCGAAAACCTTTTAAGTGCATGAAACATACAAAAGAGATGAGACAAAAATCCTGTAGCTGTACTATTGGAAATGGCAAAACAGATAAGCTCAAAATCTGATTGGCGCATATTATGTAAAATTGCAAAATTAGAGAAAAAAGTACTCAAAACCTTGTTCGTTGGAATCATAATTTTACTCCTTTTATTAAAATGCTTGTGACAATATGGTTTATTCTTAATAAATAAATGTCATATCCTCTCAGTACTATATTGATTAATCTCTTCGTGAAAAAAGATAACAAAAATGTATTCCATCTATATGGGATCATTTCAGGCGTATCCGAACAGCTACCCCCTGGACATCCCCCCGATAACAACCCCCAGTCAACTACCCCCTAGGACAACTACCCCCTAGGGTAACCACCTTCTAGGACGACTACCCCCGGGACCACTACCACCGGGTATTTACCCCCGGGAAACTACCCCCTAGGATGGTTGTCCGAGTGGGGGGGGGGGGGGGGGGTAAATGTCCTAGATGATGGTTGTCGTAGGGGGTAGTTGTCTAGGGGGTGTTTTCCTAGGGGGTAGTTGTCCTAGGGGGTGGTTGTCCTAGGGAGTAGTTGTCCTAGGGAGTAGTTGTCCCAGGGGGTAGATGACTGGGGGTGGTTATACGGGGGAGGGGGGTGGATGTCAAGGGGGTAGGTGTCGATCCTAGAACCCATTTCAGGATATGCTTTAAAAGTAATGGTCTCTTTGTCATGCGGTCTCCCAGACGCGCATGCCTACGGTCTACAAAGAAAATGGCCTATACGGAATGATCAAGTAAAGCTTGTGATGAAATGAATATATCATAAATATATTTATATTTCATGAAGGAAGCCTTGTGCATCGTAACCAATCAATCTTATTGCATAGAAAGAATAGGCAAAGAATGACATATAATGTGCGCGCGCATGTGTGTGTGCGTGTGCGTGTGCGTGTGTGTTTGTTTGTGTGTATATACAAGGGTGGATGCGTGACATGGATTAACACATAGAATACATTAGTGTTTGTGAAAGTTTGGTAAACGTCGCATACTCCGGCGCATACTCTAGTTGCTGACATTTAACCATACTAGCATCAATAATAAAACGGGGTGATTTACTTCAGTTTGGTGCGAACTTACATTTATTTTTCCATTTTCGATACGTAATACATACATAACACATTCCTGATTCAAGGTATGAACAAAACAATAAGTAAAATTTGATTGTATATAACTGCTTAACTGCTGGGAGAGTGTATGCAATACTTCACAACTTATAGTGTATG
Source organism: Strongylocentrotus purpuratus (assembly GCF_000002235.5). Lineage (NCBI taxonomy): Eukaryota > Metazoa > Echinodermata > Echinoidea > Camarodonta > Strongylocentrotidae > Strongylocentrotus > Strongylocentrotus purpuratus. The sequence continues at coordinate 3,691,598 of NW_022145597.1, forward strand.
TTACAGCATTGGTAAGAATCGCTAAGGTAAGATCGTAAGATCTTCTTAAGAATGACTTGAGAATGCCCTCAGTTACACGTACTACCATCTTGCGAGAACCAGACTCGTAATATGGCCGTAAGTCTGACGTAACAAGACCTCAAAGCATTTTTAATGCTCTGGGGTTCCATTCAGTATTCTGTATTCATAGCGTCAATATTTGCATTACTTTACTCAACATTTATATCAAAACAAGAGAACATAATTATGTATCTGCACAGAACAGATTACATTAAGGTCATGATTAATAGATTACATGTAGGGCAAGGTAATAACATATACTCTGAAACTAAACATAATGATGGGCATTTCTATAGCGCCATCTATCTAGAAATTCTATTCCGAGGCGCATTTTATTATTACCCCGGCTTAAAACTAAACATAATAATAAACATGCAGACAATATCGAGAGTGTATTGTTAATGATAACAATTGACTGGGCATTTTCAACCAAAACTCGGGCAGACTACGCAACTAAATCTTGGGTAAACGCAGATTATGTCAAAAGGAAACAATTTCTTATGAATCCCCGCAAAAGCCACTCATGTGTTTACAATAATCATGATTGACAAAATCCAGGCCATGTCGCTGAAAATGCTGTGTAAATGAATAGTATAAAACGGCACAAGTGAATAGTGCCGAAATCCATTATGTACATTGACTCGGCACGGTTGCATTACCTATCATGCACCATCTTTGGTAGAATCTTTCTTATTGCAAATGAAAACTGCTCAGGCATGCTAGTGACACTTCTAACATTATAAAGACAAATGTTCTTGCTTTGGCACGGACATTCAGAATGAGATCGATATTATGTTAACAACTGCACATCACTTTAACATATTGTAGTACATGTATATCGATTTATCAAATCAACTGAGAAACATATCAGCTAGCGTTTCAAAGTTTCTCTAATTCCCTTGCGCTTACTTGTCGGCTTAGACATCTGATTTTTTTGAATCCGACATTCAAATGATTCAATTTGACATGCTCCCCAGACACTGACATTTGCTTTTTAATATAAAAAAGCCACCCGTTTAATTATGTTGGATAACATAGCTGCGGTACGAGTAATGTTTACGTTGATATATGTCAAATTCTAAATCTTTATATCATACTCTTACATTATCATTTAAATGAATGTTTAACCTTTGAAATCTAAATAGGCCAAGACTAGATATTTTCTATCATTTCCCTATTAATGTCCATGGATCGACACTAGCTTCCATTTTCTTGAATCTTATAATTTATGTTAGAACCTTAAGCATACCATAAACACTATTTTGAAGTTCAAGGCAAATATTGCCCGGAAGACCCTGACGACGTATTGTTCACGTGTGTCAAATAACTTCATGATCATAATGATATAATAATATTATTCCGCTTTTATATAGCGCTTAATACAAATGTCTCTAAGCGTTTTACATATATATTAATTACTCCGGTCATTGATTCAGTACTTTCCCGCACACAATGTGTGTACAATCCCCACTCCCTGGGGAGCATTCTAGCCAGGCGTTACTTGACGCTCAAAAACTGTTTGACCAACAACGACGGTCGCATCCTAGCTGGTACCCATTTAACACCTTGGTGGAGAGTAGCAAGTGCAGGTTAATATCTTGCCAAAGGATATTAGTGTTGTGTCGGGATTCGAACCCTCGACCTTCGCATCTCCAGTCAAGCGCCTTAAACCACTCGACCACGACTCTCATCTCACGAATTACATGGTGTAACCCTGAACGCTTTGCATACAATATCTAATGTCGTTGCACATAAGACATCATTTGCCTGGCGCAAGACATTGATCTACATTTGCCACACTCAGGTGAAGCCTAAATGGGGACCGGTAGGAAGGAATGCTATGAGCACCGAAATCGGTAGCCTAGCAGAGCCGGGGTAATATTGGAGCGCTTTGAGCACCTTGCATGGTAAATATGTGCGCTATATAAATATCCAATATCATTATTATTATTATTACGACTTTTGACATACACAAAAAGTAAATACAAAATGGACAGTGCAAACATTGCTTGAAATAACAGACGTACATGTATGAACTAATAATAATACCGCCTCCTGTTCAAAAAGTTTTCAGGCAGAGGGCCAGCGACGTCATTACAAAGATTTACATGAAATTTATTAAACAGAAGTATGCAAATATTGCACGGATAGAAAATATTTGGAATTACGAAAAAGTTATTTAGTGTGTAATGCAATAAAGACGGAAACATGAAAGAGAAGATCTAGATATCTCCTTTTAAAAGAGTTTGCACGATAAACCAGTTCGTTGATAAAATCTGCGCATCGGCAGATAAAGGTAATTTGTACCAGAATTGTAAAAACAAGAATAATTGGATACGTGCAACGTGCTCATGAAAGTTATTGTAATCATCATTCATTTTATGTACCGACGGTAAGTATTCCTCCCAAGAGGGCAAACAAATGGTAATCATGAAGCACATTTATATGATTATGACAGTGATTATTCTAAAATGCACCAAGTGGACTATAACTGCAAGCGTAGAATATCTGTGAATACGTTGAGTAGTTTGCACCATTAGCTAACTACGAACTGGTCTATTATGCAGAAATGTGCCTCCTATGTATTAACGAGAATAAAATATCAGCAGACTTCCTCTTTTAAATGGTAAAGCATACATATGCAAAATTGTGTTATTGTGTAATATGAACAGCACGCATTTAATATTTCCCTCCACAAAATAATATTAACATATTTACAGAGCAGAAGAAGTGAAGGTGACATAAGTTCTTACATTTACAGTGTCACTACGCCATTTTCTTGACCAAATACACTTATACATTTGGCCAGACTTGCCTTCGTGGTGCACAAGCTACCTATAGACTTTGAACTATGGCGCAATTCGGCCAAACATTGAAGCGTGTATAAACGTAGAAGCTTTTGACAGTCATGAAGGTTATCACTAGATAGGCATGTACCTAATTTTGTATCTCTTAGTAATTTACAAATAACGATTACTGCAAGGAGGTACATTATTCATTAAAACTTATGCAAGAAGCGGACTAAATTGTTATGATATTGTTACTACTATAAGAAATTATGAACTTGTAATTCACCTGTAAGAAATCCTTCGAGTCAATCCGCCCAGGTGGAAATTAGAAGAAGAAAAAAAGTACGATATTGACATGATAGAATGTTATGTAAAATTGAGCGATTTTCAATGTTGTTACGCTTAATTTCTGCCCTTGAATATTGATATGAATTCATTACGGAACCTTTTCATCCGAAACGCGTAGATAAATGGATTTATGCAGGTATTACAAGTCGACATGACGATTGTAACGCGATAGGGAACCAACGAAAAGTTAATGACCCCAAGGTTAAGCAAGAGAAAATACACTTGATTGGGTGACCAGCAGATGAAGAACCCTAGGGATACCAATAATAAGACCTTAGTGGTGTTGAGCCTCCTAACTGATGCTCCAGCCGGACGAACACACCTTGGTGTCTTGCCATTGTTAGCTCGGTTGACGTTCACAGATTTTGAGATGCTGTCTAGCTTGTTGCCTTTGTTGCCATCAACTTTCCACGATGAACATCCAGGCATGACTGTGGTAGAAATAACAGCTATTTGGAACCCAGCAGGATCGTCAGGCACGTTTGGTGTGACAGATTGGTTCATGGGGGTTGGTCGGACGGCATGTCCTTTTTGACTGTCTTCCTTCTGTGTGACGCAACTTCCCGACGAGGGTTCGGATTTGCGTTCTGCAGATGATTTCGGACCTGGTACCTGGGATCCCATAGAGGTTTCGGTAAATAATTGACCATTGGCTGCCCTCATGTTGGAGACTTTATTCATCTTCAACAGTTTGCGTGTGATACAGACGAAAGAAAAGATCATAATGCACAAAGGAAAGAAGTATTCCCAAAAGAAAAGCACGATGGAGATAACCTTTTGTGCCTTGTCAAAGTTCTCCATACAGACCCCGTCTTTAAAGTAGTTAACAACGACATTGTAAGCGATGTTGATTCCGGGTGCCATCATCCATGTTAACATGGCAATGAACACAATTGAGGATCGTTTAAAGATCTTTGTGTACCACAGCGGATGCACAACGGCAATGTATCTTTCGATAGAGATGATACTCAAGTTGAAGGTAGAAATGGCAAAAGATGACCACAAGAGCACATACGACTTCCAGAACTTACAATAGATACTGCCCATGAGCCAGTGAGAGGGCGCCGTCGGGTTTAATATACTGGTAATTGTCAGGGACACTAACAAAGCAGATGCAATGGAGTCCACTCCAGCCTGCATGATTATTAGGAAATTTGTCTGGTTATGCTTGGAACGGCGTTTGAAAATTACGATACAGATCAGGTTGCCAAGGATACCCAAAGATCCAAAAACGAGTTCACATGTATTGACTAAGGTGATACCCACCTGGGCGCCAGGACTGTCCGTTGTTGCGTCATATTCGATGGTAGTAGTATCGCTCGTAAAATTCATCTTTCCGGAGGGGTGGGAGTGCAGTTATTCAAAAAAAAAACGCACAAATTCTGACTAAGCAAAGTCACAACGAGAAAGAAATAAAATCTTGTGTGAATTACACAATAATGGGCAAATCGCTATAACGAGGAAGGAGTTATAACAACAGTGTACTTAAATGATGGATGATCCTGCCTCCGCGAGACAATGGAGAAAATGAAGCAGTGAAAGAGGAACGCCAGACTGCACACCTTAATGGACAACTTCCAGACATCAGTGTCAATGTTCAATGTTCCGAAACAATCAATGCACAAGTAGTGACAGTGCGAGTTCATACAACCTTAATTTCCGTTCACGAAGGCTGGATCATGATTTTGTATTATTCATAAGATCACATTTGCAAAGCTAAACTGTTGTGGGCATTTAATATAAACTGCAAATGAGGAAACCGCAATGTTTTAAGCACGTTATACAAAGTTCACTGCATATTTGTTCATCTAACGCCCACTATATTATTAGTATTCACGAGAAGCTTGACTTGGAAGAAGCTATTTGTAAGTAGATCAGAAAGGGAGTCTTCAAAGAAACCAGCAAGCTAGCGCTAAGCGGTGTAGCTTTGGAGAATACACAATCGCGAAATGGACAAGCATGAGGAATATCATAACCGCATGCTTATTATACAGTGAGTACACAGTTTAGAGCTTGCTTTCAAGATATAATGCCCGTTGTTGAGACAATCTGAATTAATACTTGAAAACCTGTCAGGCGCATTGTTTACGTCAGGTTGTCAAGATTACTAGGCGACAAATTATGCTGGCGCAACTGATGATCACTTGCGTGATCACGTGATACAATAAGCTGGCGAATGAGGAGGTATTATCTGAGGAAAGGCAAGCGTCGCTCTGTTCACCTAATTATGTGTAATGTAGGGAATATGTTTAAGAAACAGCAAATGACATGTAGAAATGAATCGCATTGAGAGAGTCGCCTAAGGCAAATGATGAATCTCATTGTGATTATTTCAGGTCTTCCGAAACCTTGATTTATATAAATACATTTCGATTGCTTAGTTAGCCGTCTTACCACGACTAAATTTATGATAGTGTGATTATTGCAGGTCTTCAGAAACCTTGATTTCTACAAATATATTTTGATTGCTTAGTTAGTTAGTATCCTAACACGGCTAAATTTACGATAAGATTTCCTCATTTCAAGCGCTGGTAAAAAGCCACTATAAGGCAAGCTCAGCATAGACAGCAGTCATGCCTCCCTTTAGCTGTTTCAATATACATGCATGTATCCCTCTTTCTCTTTTCCCCTCACTTCAGCCCCTCGCCTGTCGGTCGGCCTTCACCTTCCGCCTTGATCCATTATCTCTTCCCCACATATTCATGCTTTCACAATGTCTCCACTTTTTGTATCTAGGTTTAAGTTTGTAGTAACTTGTGAAATTAAATAAGCAAGTTATTGTGTCATAAAGTTTTAATAATCCAGATCCCTGTTGGAGACTAGTTTATAATTAGATTTATAATTTAGATTTTATTTCAATTTCTTTGCACATGATAATCCAGGACCCTGTGGAGACTAGTTTATAATTAGATTTATAATTTAGATTTTATTTCAATTTCTTTGCACATGATTGTACATAAACTTTGTAAATGAATGTGTTGTATGGCGGATACAGATGCGTAATAGGTGGTCTATACAAAATGATCATAAATTATAACACGATCACAAGGACTCGGGCAATTTCCATACCCTATATCACGGGTGGCCAACCTGCGGCCCGCGGGCCACATGCGGCCCGCGAGCTCTTCTTGTGCGGCCCGCGGAGCATTGAAAAAGTAATTATAAAATTACTTAATGAATGAAATGCGGCCCGCATAACAACGATGAAATAGAGTAAAACATTTACACACAGCTATCTCTATTTCCATAATTTGTTTTCATCATTCACAACATATTGATTCGTTACGTGGCTTATACAAAACTCCTCAAATTCCCTCTCATTACACTACATTAACGACATTAACATCACTCGCCGTGTTAATTTCAGTTTGTTATTTCCACATGCAGTAACCTTTGTAAATATACAAATAATAACAATAATAATAATCTTTTAAAATCCACTCCAAATTTTATTAAGTTAAACCGAAAATGGAAATTCTTTTTGCCCAATCGATCGTGAATCAAGAAATATGTTTGAAATGCCATACTTGTCTTAAAACTTACAACCCTTTTCTCCCGCCGTTTAATTTTTTCATTAATCTTAATCGTGGATAGTCCCCTATTCTTTCTGCTGTGTCATTGATTTTGTTTGAAATAAAAACCAACATGGCATCGATTTCGAGACGTGCGAAGAAAAGGAAAGTTTCTGATGGAGACAGAAACTTTAAATCGGATTGATCTCTGAAGTATTTCTTCATTGAAGAGAAAGGTAAACAACTTTGCCTCATATTTTGTTAGCCAGAAATCACACTAAAAAAGTAAGCCTGATTTTGTTCGACTGATTTTGTTGTTTGCAAAATTGCAGGTGTGTACATGAGTGTGTGTGTGTGTGTGGGGGGGGGGGGGGATTTCAGATTTGGTTTTGACGGGGTGTGCCGCTGAAGCCTCGTAACCTCTACCCATTTTTAAGGGTTGCCTTGTTTTGGCAGATTTTTGTTGAAAGTAAAGCCCATTTTATAAAAATTTCGGGTGTTTGCATGGCTAAAACCCTGAATTTTTTTTAAATAAATTTTTTGAAAACACGGACCCATGTTTAGGATATTTCTGTTAAAAATGGGACCCAAGTTTAGGGATTCTTTTTGTAAAAAAGGTTACCCATTAGAGCGGCACACCCCGTATGTCTCAATATGTGATTAACCCCCCCCCCCCCCCCCCCCCGCCTGGCCTACGGCCCTCCAAGTTATGACAATCGTTAGATGTGGCCCGCGAGCTTTAAAAGGTTGGCCACCCGTGCTATAGGTGGCTGCTATTGTAGCAGCGATCTGCTCCCTAAATGTACCCCTATTTCTTAGTGTGTATGAATGGGCTAACTTGCACCTGTGGATATGCAGAATAAGATATTATATGCTAAACGCATGGTGAAGAGAGAAGATTTACAAATCGATTCAATACAAGTGTATAAGAAGCAGTGCGAAACTTGATTTGAGGAATTTCGACCGAGCAAGGAAACAACAAATCTCATGAATTGTTCTAAACTTGCTGCACTTTTTATGCCTAAATTCAAGACGTATAGACCGATCCTAGGGTATGCGGTGATTTGAGAGAAAAAAAAATATAATTATTGTTTTTGTTCGTCATATAACAAGAGATACAAACATGAAATGATCAATGCATGTATAATTTCTTGCGACTATCTTTATATGCAATATTTATAAAGTAGAGGAATTAGCATTGTGAAAAGGGTACAATAATAATACAAATCCCAAGAGCCTCAGTTGTTTAACGAACGTAAATAAATGTTTTTCTATGTATTTGATTTCCAGGAAGATAAAATTAAACGATAACATATACATAGTAGAGACAATGATAGGATACACATGTGATGATAATAATAATAATTAAAAAACGGAAAACAAGAACAACAAATGATGCCGGGGCTGCCCCAAAGAAATAAGTCTACCAAGTTCTGTTTAAGGGTTCTCTACATTGGTTGTTTTTGTTTAGAAAATATACAGAAAATAAAAGGTTAAAAAAACAGAATATATGGTTTTTAAGAACACACCAGAAATCAATCAGTTGGCTCAAAATGATTGCAGAATATCATAGCAATGTCATACACTTCAGGCTCGTTTCTTGCACAACTTCTTATGAATTTACTTTGAATGATTTTAATATTTTTTCAAACCAAAAATTACTTTTCATGATACTTGTTTTACAAATTTTCCATACAATTTTCATTAAAATGTGACCATGCAACCTTCGTCAAATATCTAACTTTTGGACGGTCACCAACGAAGGCTGCATGCAGACTTTTATTTTTGTTGATTAATCTAATGATCACATTGTTATCTTTAATTGAAAAATAATCAGGCTATTTATGTTGTATTGTGCTTCGATTTGCGTCAAATTTAGGACCGGATATTCGCCATTGGCAGGATCAACAGTGTAAAAACAATAATATCCTTTTAATTGAATGATGACCTTATACTGTTTACGCAGTAATACTCGCTTCCCGTAATCAAGCATAAAGGAGAAGAACAGTGATTGGCTAAAACGCTAGTTTTTGCGCTGTGTTGCACTTACTTTCAGCCAATCAGAATTAACGTATCATCCCGATTAATGATTGGCTATTGAAAGGTAGTAGCGATTGTTCTTCATTATTTGTACTTATCACCTACACGCTAAGAGACAAGGGTGCAATTTGGGTTTCAAATGTGCATCCACCTACACTTATTTGGCAGAGGGTGTTGTTTTTGTAGCAGAATTGTACCTTTATGTCTTAGTTTGTAAAGTTAACAACTGAATTATTTATACTCATGGTAAATTCGAAATCTGTTTGTGTTTTTCGTAACACAAGAATGAAAGATGGGCTGGATGAATTAGGGCCTTTGTTGAATATTTTTATCATCCCTTATATGTCACATTCTCAAGAAACAAAAATCGGGACACATCAATTTTCCACATTCTAAAAAATTACAAACTGAGTAAGGGTATGAATAATATAGTAGTTAACTGTTTATATTAAAAGTATTTCTGATGATGTTCTATGATATATGCCTGTTTTGATATATTTAGATTCTTATTGGGTATTTATGGTTATCATGAGTGGGAATTTTAGCTTATTCCAATGTTTAGAGCTACGGATCATAATGGAATAAATGAATTTAATTTAATTTAGTTGAATTGAATTGGAATGGTTTCGTTCTCCATGTTTTTTTTAAAGCTGCGTTCAGAACTATTACCGACTATCCGGGCGATAGGAAAACCAATCTCACCTCCTTCTTTCATGCCCGAGCCTAAGTCGAGGGAAAATAGTAGCTGAGGATAGTTAGAAGATGCTTGCATGTATAGGTGAGATATAAAAGACAACAGTCACTCATTCTAAACACCACAGCTTTTTCCCTATCACGATGCTCTCTTTAGGAAATAACAACTTAGATTGTCCTTGGTATCATGAGGTATCGATCTATTTAGATTGCCCATAATTAGAAATGATCAGCTTGGCTGTTATCATACGACCATGAGTCCATGGTGGATTAATGAATTGAATGCTTCATGAATAGCTATTCGACGGAATCATTTAGATTAATTACAGACGGAAAGGCTGGCACAACCATCCTAAATATAATTATGCAAAAAGATTAAGTGTCGTTTGTGGGTCATTTATTTATAAAGTGTATCATTATCATTTTGATCATGTCTGAAAACATACGCAATTACATTTATATCCCATTCCACCGTTTGTTTAGTTCACGGATTCCAGACAAGAGACTACCCATAATTATTTCCGGATTTAAAGGCATTACTTGAATTAATGAATATAAAATTGTATTGACTGCATTGTGCATACGTTTTTATCTCATAATGCCTGGTAAGGATTCATTCAAAAGAGAACTTGCTTAAAAGAGACATTTTCCTCTTTGTACTTTTATGCTTTTTGTTTTCATCCGATCTTTGTTTTCATTTTCTTTTCATGAACTTATTCATTCTTTCTTTTTTTGGGGCTATTTATTTGTCTATTTTGTCACTTATTTATTCATTTATTTATTTATTTATCAATTCATCAATGTATTAACTTATTTGTCTGTTCGTTTATTTACTTAATTGTATTAATTTATCCTTTGTATGTTTATTTCATTCTTCTTTGGTTCTTTATTTCTTTCTTAATTGATTGATTAGTCAATAAATTGAATTAATTTCGTTTTTGTTGACGTTGGGATTGTGGATGAATTTTTCTTCGCATCTTCGCAGGTAAATGACAGACAACATTACACGCATTTTGTAACGTGCTTGTCATAAAGTACCAATACTAGGAACAATAGCCAGGCCGTCGATAGCACTTACCCTTTTCATACATTTAATCACACGGCGTGAGCTATTTTAGTCGCGTAATTATCTCTTATTCTTCCTTTCAATTCCTATTGATACGGGGACTATCTTTAATCACATATACGTCAATGTTTCCAAAGATCCAATTACAAACCTACGACAAAGTACGCAGTTGAAATGTCAACAAGAATTGCGTATGAAAACCACGCGTTCTTCCTAATTTTTCTCGCTTATGATTCACTAAGAACATGACTGACAAAGAAAGCGGACAAAATATACAGTTCCTCAGGTAGACAAAGGAACATCCCTTCACTTCTATTATGTAAACATGTGTAGAACAGGTGTCACATGCATATTCTCCTTTTTTACATAATAGCAGTGAAGAAATGTTCCTTTGTCTACCTGAGGAACTGTATATTTTGTCCGCTTTCTTTGTCAGTCATGTTCATAGTGATTGTTGTTCAAGTGTAAATTGTCTTGAAGCTTATGGTGAATAGAGTGTCTGGCTTGTAGGGCTCTTAACGGTTTAAGTATCATTGAAATCGATGCAAACAATTATTATCAATAATATTTTAACAATAATAAATATTTTGTTATTATCATTATTATTATTATTTGTATAATTAATATTATGATTAATATTATATTCCTATCCTATCATTATTATAACTATTATTATTAATATTATTTATATTTTTTGGTTGTTTTTCTTTGGGGTATAGGGCATGATACATTCCTATCCATAACACAAAAAAGAGGAATGTTAATAACAATAACACTAAAACCAGCTTGGAGGTCATACCTTTTAGCTTCAGGTTGCCTTTACGCGAGGTGTCATTTCTGACGGATGCGTGCGTCAGCGATTGGCCTTTGATGTGTCATGTATAAAGATGTAATGCAAAATGGAAAGATCAAGCATTTCCCATGCACAAAACCTGGCGCTTGCACTAATCTGCTTCGTAGATTTGATTAGCGTTGTTGACGCAATCAAAATAGGGACTTTTAGATTTACACGACGAGAGCTTGGACTGCCGCGTGTGACATTGTGTTAAGGCACTGGGCCGTGCCCGGCAGTGCCTTAAAAGGACGTCACATTACCTTGAAAGGATGTCACACTTGGCGGTCCACGTTCTCGTCGTGTAAATCTAAACTTCCCCAATGACGCATCGTTAAGGGCGTCAATAAGAAGAAAACAGGGAAAAGTGACAAATATGCTGTACCCCACTCTTTACTGTTACGATAATGAAATCACCGTTAGGTAAATACCGGTGATATTCACTGACGTAGCCCGACTCATTTAACGAGGGGGGGGGGGGGGGGGGGGGGGGGGTTGGGGGAAGGGGCATAGTCGAGAAGAGGGAGTAACGCATAACATCACAGAGTCACATATATAGCTACACACAACCACCCACACACACACGCACGCGCGCACACATTTCCACTTCAAACACCTGGGGCAGGGGTATGGTTCACTGGTGAACTAAAGCGGATAAACGGGGGAGAGGGCATGACTCTCTTGTCCCTCCCCCGGCTACACCAATAGTGATAGCACGTATGATTGCCTTCTTGTCAACAATTATAACCCAACACTTCTTAGTAATGCTAGGAGTCCACTGGGCCGGCGCCACTTTGCGCCAGTTTGCGTCAATGCAATTTGCTGTGGCGCCTAGTGTCGCCAATAAGGTGCCTAGTGGCGTGTAGTAGCTCAAACTGCCTCCCTACTGGCTCGTGGTGGCCCGTAATGCTAGGAGTCCACTGGGCCGCGCCAGTTTGCGCCAGTTTGCGCCAATGCAATTTACTGTGGCGCCTAGTGTCGCCAATAAGGTGCCTAGTGGCGTGTAGTGGCTCAAACTGCCTCCCAACTGGCTCGTGGTGGCGCGTAACGGCACCAAATTTGAATGTGGCGGCAAGAAAATTTCAAAATGTTTGAAATTTTCGTCGCGCCACTTGCATCGAGCAATCAGCGCCAAGTGTCCGCCAAGTGGCACCAAATGGCGCGAACATATCGCCCTTTGGCGCAAACAATCCGCCTATTGGAATCCACTGGAATGTAATGGCGCGCGCCAAGTTGCGCCAATGAGATTTCGCGCCACATGGCGCCACTTGGCGCCAAGGGGCACCTTGTTTGCGCCACCACGCGAGCCAAACGGCACCCGATTGGTGACTACTTCGCGCCAAATGCCACCTGATTGCCCGCCATTCGGCGCCACTTGCCGCCTATAACAGCAGGGCGGCATCGCAGGACTTTCTCACAGTGATGGCGGCAGTTCTCCAAGCTCTAGGGATGAGGTTGTACTGGGCATCCTCCTGGTCCAACATGCGGACGTCCAGTGCCTGATAGTGCTTCCTGATGAGGTTGTGCAGCATGACGGCAGCTTCAATGAGCAGGCGGACTGTGTCTGGTTCCTGTCTCATCTGGCCAAGGAAGCACTGGAACCGCAGAGCCAGAATACCAAAGGCATTTTCAACCACACGCCTTGCCCTGGACAGCCTGTAGTTGAAGATCTTCTGCTGTTGGTCCATGTTACGACGGCCATAGGGCTTCGTCTCCCACGAAGAAGTACGGCATAGGGTGCTCTTCATCATCATGGATCTGGGATGCCTAAAGTGCCAGCTTCAATGCACTCCTTCAGTTCACTGTTGTTGTAGATCTGGGCATCAGACTGATGGCCAACCACACCCACATCGATCCACAGGAACTGGTACTTTGAATCTACCAGAGCCATCAGGACAACCGAGAAGAACTGCTTGTAGTTGAAGTAAAGGCTGCCTGATTTGTTGGGCTTCTGGAGACGAATGTGCTTTCCATCATAGGCTCCCAGACAGTGAGGAAGATTCCATCTGGCTTCAAAATCACCTGCAACCTCAAGCCAGCCTTCATTGGTTGTGGGGAGGGAGATGACTTCTGCATCATACTCATCCACTACCGCTCTGGCTACATCAGGGACAAACTTCTGGATGGTTTCCTTGCCCACTCGGAAGTTGTAAGACAGCTCGGCATAGGTGGCCCCAGTGGCCAGATGGCACAGGAAGACGGACAACTTGAGACCAGGGGGAATGGATTTCCTGAAGTGGGTGTCCTTCTTCTGCAAGTGGGGTGTAAGCCTGACCAACAGGTCATCAAACATCTCTGGGGACACCCTGGTGTAGTTCTTGAACTTCCTCCTGTTATTCTCCCTCGGCTCTTCCATCAAAGTGTGGTACTGTCCACGTTCGGCCCTCAACTGTGGGTGGCGCATGGGTCTAAACCACCAGTTGTGCTTCCCTTTCTTCTTAGGAGGCTCTTCTTCTTCAGGATTGGCCAGCATAAGTTGATAGGCAGTGGCCACCTCAGCATCTCTCATCCTCTTCTGATGGAGCAGCATCATCACTCCAACATTATCAAAAGCCTCAGACACATCAAAATTGTAAATATTTAGTAGAGATGTTGTTCATACAGCAGCTGAGGAGGGTCTGAACCAGGTAGCCGATGGCCGGTATTTATATAGTCGGCAAGTAGCGCCAAGCGGCGGCAAGTTCAAACCAATTTGGCGACCTTTGGCACAAACTAATCACCAAGTGGCGCAAAGTAGCCGTCTATTGGCGCGAATGGCGCCAACAGGGTGAATTTTGGAATCAAATGGCCGTGTAATGGCGCGAACTGGCGCAAACTGGCGCAACATTTTGGAGCAAGCCGGGTGGCAGTTGGCGCACGCCATATGGCACCCAGTTTATTTCCACTTGGCGACACATGCCGAGCGGACATTAATTCGGCGCCACAGCGAGCCACTACGCGCCAATCACATAATCTTTGGCGCAAACTGGCGCCAACTGGCGCCGGCCCAGTGGACTCCTAGCATTAGGTAACATTGTTCAGATGAGAGATAGTGATGCTAAGGTAGTGACTTCAATGCTAGATGTACAATTAAAGGTGAATGGAATAAATAATAATAATAATAATAAAGATGTACATTTTAAGAGAATCTGAAAATTTGAGTGAAAACACACCATTAATCATGATACAAATTGGGAAAAACTGATCTGATCGATTCCTTAATTCTCCCAACTATATTATTACAATTTAATTACATTCTAGGTGAATGGAAATCGTCACAAAGCGAAAAAAATGTCTCTACATTCCATTCCAGACATTTAAGTGTTTTTTTTATAGCCTGTTTTATGTCTTTTTTTCATGGAAAAACGGTTGGGAAAATTCAAAAATGGTTGGGAGAATTTACTGTTAATCACTGTTAGAGGGTGTCGTACATCGACGCCTTCAAAGAAAACCATAGATATCTTCGTGGTTTGAGAATTTTTTCAGGATTTTTTGCATGTCAGAGGGTTAGTACAGTAGAAGGAATATACCTATATAATTATTGTACTGTCTTTAGAAACCATGTCCGGTTTACATAATATCTCATCGTCATCACATGTAATTTAGACTCTTATCCAACATGGTCCATCTTAAAATAGTGACCTTTCATCCAGGGGCGTCGCAAGACATTTTTCAGTGGGAGGGGGGGGGGGGGGGTGTGTAGAGGACTAGAGGTCACCGATTACCGACAAAACTAGCCACTTATTAGCGACAAAATTTAAAGTCCCAATGTCTACAAAATAACCCGGGGCCGAAGGCTAAACTGTTTTTCCTATGAACTATCTATAGTACTTGCGTATGCGCAAATGTTCATTTTCCTCAAAGACATATATATATATACGAATTGTTTTGTCAACTTAGTCAGCATCATAACTTTATATTAATATGCAGGCGCGTAGCTAGAATCTTATTTTTTTTTTTTGGGGGGGGGGCGGTAGGGAGCAAGCGAATCACTTAAAGAGCGCGCGAAGCGCACTCCCCTTAGGGAAAGCTTTGACGTTTCATTAAAATATTAGAGAAAGCAGACTATTGGGTGTACTGTTCTCGACTCTTAATCCTTGTCTGAATTCAGTTTCCCCCTTCCCGCGCGAAGCGCGAAAAGCTTAGACGTTTGATTTAATTATTATAGAAAGAAGACGATTATTGGTGCCGTCCTCGACTCTTAACCCTACTTGCTTGTCTGAATTTTAGTTCCCCCCCCTCCCGCGCGAAAGCTTTGACGTTTCCTTAAATTATGAGAGAAAGAAGACGATTCATTTACCGTTCGCGACTTTTAACCTTGATTGTCTTAATTCAGTTTTTCACCCCTCCCGCGCGAAGCGCGAAAAGCTTAGACGTTTCCTTGAATTATTAGAGAAAGAAGACGATTCTTTGTACCGTTCACAACTCTTAATCCTTAACTGAATTCAGTTCCCCCCTCCAGCGAAACGCGGAAGCTTAGACATTTTCTTAAATTACTAGAGAAAGTAGACGATTCGTTGTACTGTTCTCTTCTCTAAATCCTTGTCTAAATGAAGTTTCCCATTCCCACGCGAAGCGCGGAAGCTTTGGCGTTTCATTAAAATATTACAGAAAAAGACGGTTCGTTGTATCGTTCTTGACTGTTAATCCTTGTCTGAATTCTGTTCTCCCGCGCGAGGCGTGCCAGCTTTGACGTTTCATTAAATTATGAGAGAAAGAAGACGATTCATTTACCGTTCGCGACTTTTAACCCGGATTGTCTTAATTCAGTTTTTCACCCCTCCCGCGCGAAGCGCGGAAGCTTAGACGTTTCCTTGAATTATTAGAGAAACAACGAGATTCGTTGTACTGTTCTCTAATCTTAATCCTTGTCTAAATGAAGTTTCCCATTCCCACGCGAAGCGCGGAAGCTTTGGCGTTTCATTAAAATATTACAGAAAAAGACGGTTCGTTGTATCGTTCTTGACTGTTAATCCTTGTCTGAATTCTGTTCTCCCGCGCGAGGCGTGCCAGCTTTGACGTTTCATTAAATTATGAGAGAAAGAAGACGATTCATTTACCGTTCGCGACTTTTAACCCGGATTGTCTTAATTCAGTTTTTCACCCCTCCCGCGCGAAGCGCGGAAGCTTAGACGTTTCCTTGAATTATTAGAGAAACAACGAGATTCGTTGTACTGTTCTCTAATCTTAATCCTTGTCTAAATGAAGTTTCCCTCTCCTGCGCAAAGCGCGGAAGTTTTGGCGTTTTTATTAAAATATTAGAGAAAAAAGACGGTTCGTTGTACCTTTCTTGACTCTTAATCCTTGTTTGTTTTAAACCTCTGATTTCTTTAGCTGATATTATTGGAAAGTGAAACTTCGAGAAAATACAAGTATTAAAGTTGTAGTCTCTCTCGGAGTCGTCACAGCGGATAAAAACCAGTTCGTAGGAAAAAAAACACGAAATTACACATCCTACCAACTTCAAAGTTCTGCATTGATATAGTACACGAGGATCGAGTAAGAATACCGACACAGCTGACCTGACACAACAACATATTTATGTGTGTCTTTCTTGCTCCCTCGACGAGACAACTCCACCCAACAACCTCCTCTCTCTTTTACTCCCATCCCTCCTCTCTCAGGCTCTTACCTCCCCCTCTCTCTCTTCCCTCTTTCATCCCTCGTTACTTTTGTATCTTTTCCCTTTTTCTCCTTTTCCTTTCTTTCCTCTCCTCCCTCTCTCTCTATTTTTTCTCTTTCTTTCTTCTCCTCTCTTTCCTTTCTTTTCCTTTTCTTTTCTTTCCCTTTCCCTCTCTTTTTTTCCTCCCCCCTTTTTTCCCGACGACACCGCAATTCTACCGACAATACCCTGACAGGTGAGGGGGGGGGGGGTGTCCCCCACACCCCCTTTAGAGACGCCCCTGCTTTCACCCCCCCCCCCTTAAGACGTCCTGAAGACAAGTGGTTCTTCAAATATTTTCATATCATTGTCGTGTTTGCACATTTCAATAGGTGATGCAAAAGGCTATAGAAATTGCACTCAGTTGGTTTATCAGAAATCTATAGGATCGAGTTGTACGTGCTTTATCTTACATTTAAAGGTCTACTGAATGATATTGGACTTATACTAACACTGGATTTAACTAATATTCACTTGTAAATATACAAAACACACACACAATTCATTTGAACACAACTCAAAGTAAGTTTCGAAAGACAGTTTATTGCTTGAATCTTTCACCATCGACATAAGGATATATATATATATATATATATATATATATATATATACATGGTATCATTCGCAATCACGCCATTCACATTCTACAAACCTTACAATCAATATTGTCCTAATTTAATGACATTAAAAAAAAAATTAAAAGGTATTTATTGCACACATATATTCATAACATAATAGAAATGCCATATAATTCTAAATCTTATTTGTATAGGGGGGGGGGGCGTATCACAAAGCCATGTATTATGAGTACACAATTACCAAGAACATATCCATACGAAGAGTGAACTATTCATGTAACTAATTTGTGCAGTTTGTTTACCTAATCTTAATTTATATGTCCGGGCTCTTAACAAATTGAAATACAAGACATATATAGACGATGGATGTAGAAAATAGAAGGAACTAAATCTGTCTTTGACAGTTACCCTTCATTGTCTTCTTTAAATGTTTGAATACCTAATTACTAACAAAAATATTTGAAGAAAGTTCCATGCACACCTTGTATACAACCCAGAAGATGGCTGCAGATTCACATTCATTTAATATGTCAGATCTCTTAAAAATACAATGTATGCAGAAATAACCATTTTTTTTAAATTATTTATTTCTAATCTTTTGTCAGGGTAGCCCATTCACCAATAAGTAGTGGTCTTCCATAGGGCCCTGAATAAACATGAATATATTTACATCAAAAAGCATTCTAAGAAGAACATTGAACAGGACATAAACATATGATACAAATGGAGAAAAAAAGAGATGCATACACTGTGATTAAAGGGAACCAAAACCTTCTGAAACACATTTTTTTTTTTTGGGGGGGGGGAGATGGGCCCCCTCCCCTGGCGCTCAAGGGGGGGGGGGGGCGCAATTTTCAAATTTTACGGGAGCAAAACATTAAAAAAAAAAATAGTGCTCACTAACCCCCCCCCCCCCCCCCCCCCCCCCCCACTGAGCGAATTATCAATTGGCTATTTCGCAGCTAAATATGTTCTCACGAATTGGGCCCCCCCCCCCCCTGCCGCCGGCTGAGTTATTCACTGTTCACAAGATTACAATTCCAATGCCATTTTATGATAAATAAAATCAATAGGAAGTATTGCAAATGGTAATACATATATAACATAACAAAGCAATCATTGAAATAATACGTGTATTACATAACAAATCAATTATTGAATTATTCATGCTACATATACAGAATTGCCAACCTCCAGAACAGAAAATCAGTAATCACAAGGCTCAAAATCAGTAATTTATTACAGTTCATGTCTAGCAGCCTATGGCTGAGTTGTTCACTGTTCACAAGATTACAATTCCAACGCAATTTTTAGTATACGAAATACAATCAATAATAAATATCGCAAATTGTAATACATGAATTACATAACAAATCAATCAATGAAATATTTATGCTACATACAGAGCTGCCAACCTCCAGAACAGAAAATCAGTTACCACAAGGCTCAAAATCAATAATTTTGGGAATAAATCAGTAATTTCCTATGCGGCGCTATGAATCTACAAAAACGGCACTACAACACTGCACGGACTCCAAGAAAAAAATGAAATGTTGTAAAACTACCCTTTTTTTGGTTCGTGATTTTACTCACACAAAATTGCTAGATATTGATTTTCAGTCTTCCATGAAAAATTGGCTTCTCTATTAAAGTGTATCTGCCATAGTTTACAGGAGGGATTAGACTGCCCTGCAAGGTCACTGGACAGGTGGTTATCTCATCAACTCAGCTCTCAGTTAACATAAGAAAAAGAGGATCATGGGGGACCAATGGTCACCGATTAGGCATGGTTTGTTATATAGAGGGCGCAAGTAGCTACAAGTAGTGCAGTGGGCCTTTAATAGAACACTCACAGAGATGGCGCTGCACAGATTTTTTTGCGCTAGCGTTCGGGAGTGGGCCTCTTGATTTTGTCTACCGCTATGATTGCCATGCATGCTTAGCCTGGAGGTGGTAGTAGGTCTTGTGCGCGAGCGTGGGTTTGTTTGGTTCCATTTGTGGAGTGTAATATTGATAACTATCGGGGGAAGGTGGAACTGTTACCAAGGCCCTGAACATTTTTGGCTGGGAATCCCTTCAAACACGGAGGAAGAATCAAAGACTCTCCGTGTTATACATGATGAAGAATGGTTTAGTTAGTATTCAATTGGACGAATTCATTCATCGCAGACCAAGAGCTACTAGAGGAAATGATCAGAATTTACTCCAGACCAGTCATAGGGCCAGGGTATTCCAGGACTCCTTGTTCGTAAACACTGTTAGGGACTGGAACAACCTTCCTTCTTCAATTGCCAATAGCCCATCCCTGGAAACATTTAGAGCTAAATTTAAACAATATAGACGAGTCTTTCCACACGCAGTGCGCTTGTCTTAGGAGACTTAGCACAAACTTAGTGTAGATGTGTCTGGAGAGGACATTTTGATGACCAAACCATACAGTTACAGATACAGATAAAAGTAACCATATTTACATAGCGGACAAATACTATTTTCTTTGAAGATGCTGCTTCTCTCTTTGTGAACCCAACATATGTTGTGTAAAATACATTTTCCCCATGATATATCTTGAGCTTAGAAGGAGACAAGCTGCCCCTTGAGAGAAAATGGAAAAAATCTGAAAATTGTAATACAAAACAAATGGAGAGTTGTCCACAAAAGCCTGCCATTTTGAAGCAACATTGCCAATTTGAGGATCACCATAGAAACTCAACTGAGACTTTTCAAACTTTTAGAACTCTCTCATTTTTCAACCGATTTTGATGTAACTTTTTTTAAAATTGCTTCTCTCTGTCCCCTCTTTTCATTAAAATTGATTTGCCCTGAGGGTTTTGGTTTCCTTTAAGTGCATTTGTAATTGGAGCCCATGTTTAAGTTATGACAGTTAGGGGGAAAAATACTTTTAGTAAAAATAAGGTTATGAACATATTCCTTGAATCCAAATGCATTGGTATAAACACCATGGCAATGTCTTCACCAGTCTCAGATTTGGAGATATGGGCAAAAGAGTCTTCAATGGCAGCCATTTTGAATTCATGCAAATTGAACATTGGTTCCTGTTGCAATTTGTTTGGAATTATTTCACATTTTGATTGGACTAATTTGCAGAAGTTTCATTTCTTAATTTTATTCATTACTTTTACCTTATTTTCAGGCTATACAAGAAGATTTATGAACAGGCGTATGGTGCTTTCTCTGCCGGGAGAGCAGATGTTGGTGGACCTGGACTGTGCCATTAAAGCGTACAATAAAGAACAAGGGCTGCAGTGTGCCAAGATGTCAACACAAAACAGCAAAGTAGCAATCATCATCTGCACTCCACTGATGCATCGCATTCTTTCCAAGCATCCACATAGTGCAGAACTGGTTTTTGTAGATTCATCTGGTGGTATGGACAGGTACGATTGCCGTATCTTTCTCCTTTTAACCCACAGTGTGGCCGGAGGCCTACCTGTGGGTTGCCTCATTACCACTTCAGAAGCAAAGGAGACAATTTCTTCAGCTCTTCAACTCAGTATACAAGGAGATGCTTCCTTCAAATTTTCCAAATTTCTTAACGAGACTCGGAAAGGTCCGGGAACCCGGAAATAAAATTGACTTTTAATATTCCCAAAAATCTGTTTTCAGGAATGGACCTGGGTATTTAGAAGAATAGAAAGAGGCACATGTATAATAGAATTGGATTTGAAAAGTGGTTTGTAGTTGTAGGATGTCTAATATATTAAATAATATGTTGAATTTTGTATGAAGTGGTATTATAAGTATTGAATAATTTTGGTGTAGGTACATTGTATTTTGGACCAGGTTTTTTTTAATAGTTATTTGTAGTATTTTGTATTGTTCATTTTATTCTTTCAGGTTTTTTCTGTAGGGAGCCAGTTTCCCTATGACGAGAACATATTAGTCATGTATAGGAATCCAGGGGAGTTCCCACTGAAAGATGTTCGCATTAATCCTCTGAAGAGGAGGGTTGCTGTTAGAGGGGTGGTGAGCGGAGTAAGTATGAATATGTTTGTGAGTGTGCATCAGTATTTGTGTTTATTTTTTAGTTTGAATTATAATCCATAGAAGTACAGAGGCTTTGTTTATTTGTGTTGACATGCATGTGTACATCTTTGTTGGGATTGCACAAATTATTAGGTATTGTAGGTTGTTTGAATTGAAAATTGTGTTTTTTTATGGTTTTGTTAAATTGAAGTAACATGTCCGTGTATGAATTTGTCATATTATTTTACATGTGGTATTAATTTTAAAATTTCAGTTTCACATTTATTTCAACTTTTGAATGTGTTGATTGGAACATACATCATTAAACCAACCACTTCTATTTTGAAGAAAATATTCTGTAATGATATTATTCATCTAACCTTTCACTTTCATTGTTTATCTTGTTACTCCTACGTTCAGTCATATAAAAACTTATCAGACGATGATGTGCCTTGCCCACGATGTACCAATCAATGTATAGTGACAGACCTGAGTCATTGTAACTTCTTTGTTACAGCAAAGTTGAAGAAGCAAGTAAAAGCTCTCTTTGAAAGGAATGATATAGCCTGTAATCTCTCTTACAGAGATTCTCGACAGAAAATAAATCCAAACAATATTGAAGATATCTTTGATGGTACATTATACAAAGAAATGATGGAGAATGGAATGCCATTAGACAACCCTTGTAATTGTTCATACTCTTTCGATACGGATAGTATGCCAATCTTTCAGTCATCAAAATTTACAATTTGGCCTATATATATATAATGATTAATGAATTACCACCACATTTAAGAAATAAGCATTTACTTCTAGCAGGTGTATGGTTTGGGAAAAGTGAACCCAAGATCGAATTATTTCTAGAAAAGTTTACGTATGAGGCCAACAAGTTGTCGAATGAAGGGTTCTCTTGGAAATAAGGTGATGACGTGAACCATAGTACATTATACCCTATGTATTGCTGTGCTAATGCTCCGGCCAGCTCGATCCTCCATGCAGAACAGAATCAGATTCAATGGTTACAGCGGATGTGGCATTTGCTACAACCCAGGGAAAAATGTATAGGGAATTGTAAAGTACCCAGTAGATGTTTGTGATTATACTGATAGAACAGATCAGGATATGCATCAAGATATGACACAGGCATTTAATGAGCGAAGGAGTGTAAGGGGAGTGAAAGGACCAAGCCTTCTAATAAACTTATCACATTTTAAAATTTGTTATGGTTTTCCAGCAGACTACATGCATTGCCTTTTGTTGGGAGTGGTTAGACAACTTGCTGATTTGTGGTTTGCCTCTCCAGCACGCAGCCCCTACTACATTGGCTCCCAACGTATTATTTCAGTCATAAATGAGAGACTTAAGTCCATTCAACCTCCTGCGATTTTACTCAATTTTCAGCTGGTGATAAGTATAGGGGAGACTGGGGCTACTGGACCACTAGGGCAACTGGACCGCTATTAAGCTATCTCAATATTTTACTTGCATGCTGCCCTCTAACAGTTAAGATTGCTCAGTTTCAACTTCAACGATCTCTGAACCCACCACAAAAATTGTTTACCATCAATGCTAGGTGTATTTTACCAATAAAAATCACAGGTTTTGTGGGCATATACTGCGGTGTAGAAGACAAAAGATTTCCTCTACTTAGCGGAGATTACCAGGGGTAAGTTTGAACACATATTTTTGTAGATTGTAGTAGTATATGTGATGTAAAAATGATCAGTATGATGCTGTATACGTACACTAACAGGGCTATGTGTGTTACGCTTTGTCAATGCCACACAGTGCTACATGGCAACAAGTACACTAGGCTACATTAGGTTATAAACTGCAAAGCCAAAAGGGATTTAAAAATGGCGTCGTGTTGACATTTAATGACAACAACAATTCCTATTAATATGCTTTATTATGTAAAACCAAGCCTGTATAAAATTAAAATGAGTAGAATGTGTTATTTATTATAATAATACATTTATTAAATTGCAATATGTAATTTAAGATAGGAAATTTAGTAGGAAAATAAGCCAAATTTGTTGTTCAATGATGGATTGATTTAAACATGGCCGACACTAGTGCTCAGATGCAGCTACAAAATTAAGACATGATTATGAAATAATTTGATAACAAATCCATATTGAGCAAGTATGTGTATTTATAATATATATACTTGTAACAAATATTGTTATTGTTAATAGAAAATAATTTACAAATTTGGGAAACAATTAAAATGGTGGTTATAAAATATTTGGTATTTACTGGGGCTAGTGGACCGGGTGGTTCAGTAGCCCCAGAAATTGTTATAATTAATTAATGTCATTAATTTGGCTGAAATATCACTGAAATGTATCCAATATTATCATACTAAGTTTGACCTATTAAATATGTGTCAGTTTATATAATATTCATGGTTTTTGTTCTTTTTAATTCCTTTCCCCAGGAAATGGTGCGAAAGTATGTGGCTACTAAGCGTGGACCACAGAACAAATGGAGCGCTGATTCAATGCAGCAAGCCATAGCAGCTCTGAATGTGCCCAGGAACACCCTTATAAGGCGTTACAGAGGACAGGTCGATGAAAAGGCACCAGCACACAAACCAACTGTGCTGACCGAAGATGAAGAAGGCAGAATTGCGGAATGGCTCGTTGAATGCGAGGAAAAACTGTTCGGCATCACACCAACACAGGTGTGTGAGGTTGCTTACAATATCGCGGAAAAGTCAGGGAGGCCTCATCCCTTCAACAAGACGACGAAACAAGCTGGCTATGACTGGTTGAAAACGTTTCAGGGAAGATATAGCCATCTTTCCATAAGGAAGCCTGAGGCACTGTCTGCAGCTCGAGCCAGAGCCATGAACGAGATTGTTGTAGGGAGATATTTTGATTTACTTGATCAAACAATGGACCGACTAGACTTAAAGAACAAACCAGCACAAATATATAATTGTGATGAGACTGGTCTTTCCTCAGTCCATAAGCCGCCGAGAATCATGGCCACCAAGGGAAAGAAGCAAGTCCATTCGAAAACAAGTGGAGAGCGCGGGTTTAACACCACTGTCATGGCCTGCCCGAATGCTGTGGGGAACTGTATCCCTCCATTTGTTATCTTCAAAGGATCGCGGTTGTCTCCAGCACTGACGTGCAATGCTCCACCAGGGACACTGTTTGCTACATCGGATACATCATACATGAACATGGACCTGTTTTATAACTGGATCCAGTTTTTCGTGAAGCACATACCACCTGCCTGTCCAGTATTACTCATAGTTGATGGTCATGGGTCCCATATATCCATTGGGACTTTAGAATATGCAAAGGAAAACCAGGTTGAACTACTTTGTTTGCCACCCCATACAACCCATTGGCTGCAACCTCTGGATCGCACAGTGTATGGCCCTTTAAAGGTCAATTATGACAAGGCATGTGCCCAGTATATGCGAGAGAATCCAGGGCAGATTGTTACAAGATACAAATTTTCCGGCTTATTTAGACAAGCGTATGGAAAAGCCGCTACAATCGCCAATGCTATCAGTGGTTTCCGGTCAACAGGCATATACCCGTTTAACCCTACTGCAGTACCACAGAAGTCATTTGCTCCATCAAAAGCATGGGCCCCCGCTCCCGCCCTCGCTGTAGAAGAGAACATTCCATCTACTCAAAATGAACCAGGGCAAAGCGTGTCCTCGCTAAACGTGCCGGTTGCTGATCCAAAGCCTATATCGGCTCCATTGAGGGGCACATCACCATTACCCACTAACCCAACACAGAGCACACACAGTGATCTTGAAGATCAACATCAACAACCTGCCAGAGCCCCACAACCACCATCAGTACACATGCCTTCAACCTCATCCACCCATCGTGCACTAGCTACTCAAGAACCAGGTAATGATTGGCTTGCAGATTTACTACAGGTACCAACAGCTATTGTAACCAGCAGCAATAGAAAAAGGCAGACCACGACTTCCAGAGTCTTAACTTCTGACGAAGTCATTGCTGAAGTGCGAGAAAAGCAGAGAAAGAAAAAACAAGATGCTGACGATAAACAGAGAAGAAAAGAAGAAAGACAAAAGAAGGCAGCAGAAAAGATGACGGCAGCAGAAGAAAGGAAGGCAGCAGCAGAAGCCAAGAGACAGAAGGTAGGCCTACAGCAACAACCAAAGAAAAGGATAGCGAAGAAAGCCCCTGTGATATCTACCAGTGCTACACCTGACACACAAGATGATGACGAAGATGCTACACCTGACACACAAGATGATGACGATACAACGTGTGAGGAATGCAATATGGTATGGTTGGAAGATGACGACGAACCTTGGGTTTCGTGTCGAAGCTGCAGCAGATGGTATCACGAAGAGTGTACCAGATGGCGAGGCAATATGAACAAATTTATTTGCAGTTCATGTATGGACAAGAACCATTATGATTCAGAAAGTGATTCTGACTAAATCTACAAATGGTTTAAATGAACATTTATCTTGATATGGAAACTTTAATTTAAACTTTGCTGACTGTTAAACATTAATTTTGTGGATCAATACAAAATGCTTGTCAAAATAAACTAAAATTCAAATATAAATAATAATAATAATAATTGCGGATGATTTAACGTGCACTTTACCATGTTTACCAAAGTACCAGCACACTCCAACATTTATTACGCTGCCAAGGATAAATCACACATCACTTCTGCTTAACAAATGAAAATTGTAAATCCAGTGTCCACATGATTTATTTGGCATGCAATTTCAAAACAATTAGTTTTGTATTCATCCTCTAGTGTTTTATATGGTGCATGTACAATGTATAACATTCAGTATGAGATTTGATATTGAAATCACTGAAAAGTAATAATGAAAACCCATTTCAGCTAATTTTAGATGGAACATGCCTTATGGTTTGTTATAAGTGTTATGAATATTATCAGTGTTTAAGTTAACCATCACGAGATGGTTAAAATTAATATTATTTTAAATGTTTAACTACTTTTTTATTCATAGAAACCAAAAGTTTTAATGCATAAAAAAATCAATGCTGAAATTCATTTTTTCCTCCCTCAAAATTAATAAAAATATCCATGGTCGATAGTATAAGGAGATCTGGTTACTCCAGTCAAACATTTCTGTGGCCTTAGCGTCTGTTTTATTAATCATTTATGTATTCCATTACATAATAAATATTTTAAATTGAGAATTTGTTCCAGTTTTCATCCATGTTTGTAAAATAAAATCATGTTCTTTAAGTGGTCCAGTTGCCCCGATGTTGGGGCAACTGGACCACTTTGAATATTTATTTTAATTAATCAATATTATAATTAATATGCAAACAATGCATCATCATTGTCTTCGTAATAGATGCACAGGTGGCTGGACATTAACAAAACACCACTTTAAATGTCTTACAGTACTATTCGTGGAGGAAAGGTGACGATAAGTCCTTAAGTGGTCCAGTAGCCCCAGTCTCCCCTAAGTGATATTTAATGGACTCTGAATTGTCCACGTTGATCTCTAGATAATTCCGGGTATAATCATGACGTCTAAAAGAGCTCTGAACACTCCGGAAAAAGTATCATCCCTCCCGAAGAAATTGGTTCTACAGACACCTGAGGAACTGGAATCCCAGGCCGCCGGGCTCGGCTGTAATTCCCCTCCCGCCTGGTTCGTCAACTACCTGGAGCAGTTCCACAGAATGGAGGAACGTATTGACTCTCTTGTCATAAAATTGGAGGAGTTGTCTCTAAAAACGAAGGAAAATGAGGAGAAACTTGAGGCATGCTGTATTCAGGTAGATACAGTTGTAGCTGAAATGAAGAAACTTAAGAAAGTAAATGATGATCTCCTTCTCAAGCTAGAAGCTAAAAAAAAAAAAAACTTGTGGCATTATTTTGTTGGGAACTCTGTAGAGAATGTTTGTAGAAAAATTGGGGAAGTATGATGGTTTTGTTGCCTGATACATTGAGATGTTACAATTTACTGTTTTAAAATTTGTTAGAATAATACAAAATGGGTTATAACCAAGAAATGCATTAAAGGTTGTAGTGTTATGGATAGGGTGGGTAGTTCTATTGTTTTTGTGTGTATATATATTTTTAAATTTTCAATCATTTTATAATTTTTCAGGCAATTGAGGAACGAAGATCGGACAAGAAAAGAGTAAAGGAGTTTAGCTTAAATGATGGCGGTAGTGAACCAGTACGTGTTTGCCTGTGGGGAGGAAAAGCAAGCCTGCAGATGTGCGTAGGGGAAGAGATCAAGATTTGACCATTGTCAGTGACCTTGGACAAGAGGGACAAGATCAGAAAGCTCAATTCAGTACATGTTAGGAGTGTAATAGTATTGAGCAGTAGCCCACAAATGCATCATACAGAATGGTAACTGTGTTCTCACAGCCATGCAAAGGGTAGTCTAGGATGCCCTTCAAGACAAATTTCCAGACACCTAGTCCATTCAAAGAAATGTATATTGATCTAAAACCAACACACAAGAGAGTTATCAACTTGCTCAGAGCAACTCCAAAGAATAAAGAAGAGAGTCAGTCCCTCCGCTTCCTTACTCAATTTATCAGGGCACAGGATAGTGAGGGCTTAGCCTTACTGAGATTCCTAACGGCGTCTAGCGTGATGTCGGTTCCCCAAGTTCAGGGTGACTTCAAAGACATCATTGACCATCATTGAGCAAAAGACCGTACCATGCAGCCAACTCCCTCCTAAAGGCTGTACTGTAGACACATGTTACAAGTCCCATTATGTACTGGACTGCTGCTACCAGGACAGCATGACCATGACATGGGCCTTCTTTGAGAAACTTGTCCATGACCAAAGGGACGGGAGCAACAAGAGGGATACTCCAACACTTCCGAGTTTTAAAGCTTTCCTGGCATTCAAATCCAAGTAGACTGGCCATTTATCCCATATGAAGACAGGACAGGAGATCTTCTCTTCAGAAATTATATATATTGCAAAAAGCACTCTTGACTTAGAATTGCAGTTAGAAATAGGTACTTAACCACTTGGCTGCGTGCCACGTACATGTACATGGTCTCGCTCTTGCATGTCTGTGCGCACCATGTACATGTACGTGTTTACAGCATTGCACTGTCAAGACTGTAGCACTGCATACAACCTAGCCCTACTGTGTAATAAGCACTGCAATGATGTTATACAGGTCTTGAACAGTAGATGGCGCTCTTCAAAAAAAAAATGGCTTTTTTGAGTACAGTGTACAGTTCTTGTCAGGTTTTTGTAAAGTACAAAAATGCTGTAGCACAGGGGGTATGAACGTGTTTTAAGCCAATAGCAGTCAAGTGGTTAAGAGGAAAAACCTTGTTATTGCAAACACTGACAAATGTAACAAAATATGTAAATTTACAGTTTACACTGGAATTTTATTGTGATTTTATTAAAATCTAAAGAGTAGACAACGATTTAAAATGGTTTATTGACAGGCCGACAAAATGTAGGTCAAGAGGTTGTTTACATTTTTGAGGGAAATTCACGCGCTAGGAAATGTAATACTTTGTATTACTTTGGAAGGAAATGTACAAGCGTATGTACGCTTATCAAGCAAGCGCGGAAAATACCGCCAGCAAATTAAAAATAGCCGAAGGGGCTTTCATTCTAGTTATGGCTTTCATTTTGAATGGACAAGAAGAAAAATTTACGGAGTCTAAAACATTCCCACCACCTCCCCATTATCTCCACCAATAAAAGTATTTTTAGTATATTAGTGGCATAAATTAAGTATTGCTTGGTGGTTCGAAGTAGCCAAGGTATACGTATTAGTACGGAAAGGATTTAGGGTTTCAGGTATGAAAGGTACGGATAGGGTTTATGTAATAAATTGGTCAGTGTTTTATGAAGTTAATGCAGAGCCGGGGGCATTTGGCCTGGTCGCACATCAATTTAAAGAATAATAATGATAAGCGTCGTGTACAAAGAAAGTGGGCCGTAGGGGAATTTTCCCATTGGGTTTCGCCCCTACCCGGTTTTGTATGGGTATATGCCGTGTTTATTGTGAATTTTTATTTCTTTTTCTTTTTCCAGAGAGATTATGTTACATAATAGTTCCACGATATTGTTTAAGTTTATTGATCAATAATTGTCATCCGATAATTTTCGACCCCACTCAATTTTTACATGCGAGGGGGTTGCCAATGTATATTCAGTCGAATTTGTTCGCATGTCAATTCTTAGTTTTCCGGCCCCCATTCGATTTGAATGCAGGGGGACATTTTCAAACTCAGGGTGTCACGCTTTAATCTTAGGCATCATCTGATCTTACAGGCGGAGAGACTGGTATATATATACATCTATATTCTATAACTTTAGGCATCATTCGGTTTTATAGGCGGGGGGCTGATATAATGACTTAATGTATATAAGTTTAGCCTAGGCATCACTCGATTTCATAGGCGGGGGGCCTAGCATTTGTAAGCATTTTTTATGATTCAATATATCTGTGTTATTTTGTTATGACACCCAGAAAATCAAAATGTGCAAAATAAGCGTCCATCTCAAATTGTTAATAAAGCCACGACATAAACGCAAATTTGGTTGTTTGTTATTTTTGTTAGCCGTGAATAATTGATTATTATTAATGTTTAACAAATGATGTTGAGCATAAATGTTTTTGAAGATGAATTATGAAGGAATTTTAATTTATTTGAGCAGGAGGCCTGGTACTGCGTGGGGGTCAAGGGACGACCAGCAACAGGCTACCTTGAGGAACATCTAAGGCATGTCAGAAAGAAGGAGAAGTCTCTGAGGGTACCATTAGCTGTACAGGAAGACGAGGCAGAGTCTCAAAAGCAAGGTATTCTGGCTACTTTTGCATACAGTTAAAGTTATGAGTTATTTAGATCTGTCTGATGAAGTCTCACTGTGCCATTACAAACTGATGGGGCCTCAGCAATGCCAACTACAACCCCCCTTCCAATACAATCATCAAAAACTTGTTGAGAACATGCACCAACAGTCCTTTTCAGGACTATACACACCCTCAAGAAAGATTACCGAGAGTACTTTTTCAGGACTTCTCAATCCTCCCTCTCTCTCACATGGTGCATCCGCAAGCCTACTGTATAACATGCTAATTGTTGATTGTTCTGTTGCATTATATTCAGGAGATACTGATCGAGTCTGTGAACGATGATAACATCGCGACGATGGAAGAATGGCTGCGTAACAACAAGGAGCCAGAGGGCATGGTGTAGGACTACATGAAACAAACAGCAAAAAACAGACATGACTGGATCAAGAGAAGTGACTGTTGTGTAAAGAACATTCTTACCACATATCCCAGACTTCTCGATGCTGGAATGGTATGTGAACCTATATATTTCTTCTGCATGTGTCAAGAAAGGTTAAATTAAACTAGAGTTGCCTGTTTTGAGAAGTAACTTTTTTTGTTTGTTTTTGTTGCATGTGCATGTTTACTTTAGCAGTCTCCTTAAGTGCTGCAGTAATGCTTTCACTCTCTGAGATGTACATGTAGATGTAAGTTCATGTAAGTTCATGCAAGGTTAGCTCATATTGCACAAGCTTATATGTCTTGTCTTGTGGTAAATAAATGTATTGGTATGAAACTATTTGTTTTTGTTCAGATATTGTTTAGAGATATGAAATAAAAATTGAATTGTTATTATAATTGTATGCTCATCAATCGATCTGCACCTAAGATAGTGAATTGGATTGAATGTACACCTACAATAGCCACAATTGATGTTAAGATAAAGATTTGCAAGGATTTGAATGGTACACACTAACAATTATCGGTTCAATAGGGGTGCACAATTTCTGTACGAAGACTCGACTTGCTCACGCCCTCCCTTACAAGTGCACGGGCTGGTTAGCAGTGCAAGATAGCTCCCGCATGGGAATTCAAACCCCTATCTGCACTGACCTCAATCTTTAATAGGGTGCACATCTGCACCCTAAGAGGGTATATTTAAGAATACCCAGTAATGTTTTGATGGGACAGGGATGAACATGCATGAACAAATTTGGGTGTCCTGTAAGTGATTGTGCATTTACAAGCAGAAGCATTCCACTACCATAGAATATATATATATATATATATCAAATCCATATTATTACAAATGATTTACTTCATGATTTCTCTTTGGACTACAGGAGGTTCTCGACATCCAAACATACGTTGATAACATTGAAGAAGCCGTCAGGCCACAGCCATTTGTTGTTGTGCGTGGGAACATTCTCACACCAATACAGGCGTATACGTAGAGAGGAGGGTGCTTCCTGCCGCAACACTGCTTAAAGCAGTCGACTTGTGCTTTAAGGCACTTTATGTGATGGATATTGAATATCAGCCGCAAAGCTGTTCTGTTTGGAAATTTCTCCAGATCGTGGTGTTCCAGTTTACAGATGGGAAGCATCTTACACCAAAGCTGCGGGAGGTCTGAGCCTTCATGAACATGCCATAAGCCATCATGCTGTGTTCACACCAAGGATGATTACTGGTGATATATTTGTTACAGATGAAACTGACAAATCATCGGCCACTTGAACCACTTTATTTTGGGAGAAAAAAAGCTGAAAAAAGGGTTATTTTTGGACAAAATAACCTAAAAAGGCAAATTGTTATGAGTTGGATTCAGCACATTATTTTACATAAATGGAGAAATTGTTTAGCAATTATTACCCAATATATGGGTGTTTTGAGAGTTTGGCAAATGGATATTGTGGAGAAATTGTTGAGCAATTATTACCCAATAGATGGGTGTTTTGAGAGTTGGGCAAGTTGGGCATTTAATTAACCAACATTAAACTTACTCAAAATTTGGGCAAATAGAAGGTTGGGCAATATCTAACTGGTTGGGCAAGAAATTACCCAACTGAAAATATAACCAACTGTTAGGCAATTGTAGAGTTGGGTAAATCGCAAACTGATAACCCAACATCAGTTGGGCAGATTTTAACCAATAGTTGTGTGGACAGTATGTTGCTCAGTGTTGGTTAAAAGTTGAGCATTTTTTTGCTCAATTCTTTTAAGTGTGTATGCTACACATTATGGTGAGAATTGGGTGAATTTCTGATAGGTAAATTTTTGTTGGTTAAAAGTTGGGTATTTTCTTTTTATCCAACACTTGGTAAATCATGCAAAATCTTTAATTTACCCAACAGTTGGTTGGACACACAATCGCCCTCATGTTGGGAAAAAATTGGGCATTTTTTTGCCCAATAATGTTTAGAGTGTGGTGAAAGCAGAAGCGAGATCAGA
Source organism: Strongylocentrotus purpuratus (assembly GCF_000002235.5). Lineage (NCBI taxonomy): Eukaryota > Metazoa > Echinodermata > Echinoidea > Camarodonta > Strongylocentrotidae > Strongylocentrotus > Strongylocentrotus purpuratus. The sequence goes on from NW_022145597.1 coordinate 3,724,377, forward strand.
GAGGAAGGACAGGAAAGTTAAGATAGCGCCGAGGCATTTTTAACCTTCTGGCGGGAGCAAGGCATCGTGGTGTCCTAACGTCAAACAGCAGGAGATTTACTCCACATCTATTCGTCATGGTGCTGGAGGATCTACGGATGAGCACATGAAGCTAGGGCTTTGTTTTTCATGCGGGAAACGAGGAACGAGTGTCAAGCCAGGGCAAGCAGTGATTTTTTTGACAATGTCATTTTTAGCGAGTAATTAATAGAGAATTAGTTCACACAGCACTAAAAAAAAAAACATATTTACACACCCCAAAAAAATGGAATTCATTTAATTTTTGTAATTTACCCAAACTTGTGCTTTGATATGACAGCATAATCATTGATAAAAGTGCCTACATTTTCTTTGTTTTTTTACAGGGGACAAGACTCAAATAAGGTCATAGCGTTTCACGCTTGCTATGGTAGACTGTCTGAACTACGATCAGTTATACCAAGCTCGATACCCATCATCAGCTTGACTGCGACATCATGCTTCAGATTAAGATCACAGTTGATAGAGGTCTTGGGGTTACACCATCCCAACATTGTAATGCAGTCGCCAGACAGGCCCAATGTGAGATATTCCGTCATCAAGACATCACTAAAGGAAGATCCAGAAATTGTTGCTTCTCTGATTGATGAATTGCATGAACTGAATGGTGACACTCCAAGAACCATCATTTTTTGCCGCACCCACAATCAGTGCAGGATGTTGTACATTTTTTTCGAGTCAGAGCTTAGATCAGAGCAGCGCTATTTTGCTATGTACCACTCAACCACAGAGGAGAAGGTTAAGGATAAAATACTGCATTCTGTCTCTGACCCGGGTGGTTAGGTCAGAATACTTTTTTTGCACTGTACGTTGCTTTCGGAATGGGTTTTAACATTACTTGTGTCTTCCATTTTGATTAAGAATTTCCGTTTCGGTTTAATAAAATTTGGAGTGGACTAAAAGGTTGAGGTTGAGGTTGTTTGTTGTTGTTGTTGTTGTTGTTTATTATTATTATTATTATTATTATTATTATTATTATTATTAGCCTAGTTGTGGATAATGGGGAATTTTCATGGTGAAAAACGCGTCTAAAAGGAGAAACAACCATTTCGGCAAAAATATCGTTTCCCCTTAGCGTTTTAGATGGTCATAAAAACTCAACTTCGCGAAGTTGAGGTGCCATCTATTGAGGGATGGTAGATCGAGCCTACTCGATGATGTAGACATGGCACGTACCATCCTATCCCCATAATAGGGGTTTGAATTAACAGTCAATTTTGGTGAGTTATTAAATGTGTCGTGAAAATATGGTCCTTAAGGGAAAGTCATCAAACAATCAATATTTAACAAAAGAGGAATTATATCTTTATTATCTCTTCAGTAACAGATTAATTGACTTCCCGTTCTTCCCTGTAGAAATTTTGGACTGAATCTGTGCATTTTCTAAAAAAAAAGTTATAAACCCCCCTGTAAATTGCCAAGTCCAAAAGTTATATTTTTGCATGTCCGATGGTCCGATCCCGCGCCGTGCGCGTTGCATATGCACGTACGTGAGCATGCACGTGCAGATTATGCATCTTGCATGCTTGGATCATGGCCGGCGTCGCCGTATCACCTTAATTGTCTCTAAATGGCATTGCTTTGACTTGCAACTCTGAGTCTTGTAGGTAAGTTTGTGATTTCTTTTATTATCGGTTTACTCGAAAAGAACTGAATTTATTAATCAAATGGAAATCTAGCTTATCTCTATCCAAATTAAGCAAGATAATTGTCATCGCGGTACCCAACTCGCGAGCTCGCACTCGCAGGGTCCATGACATGACCGAGTGCTTTTGACAAACCAGCGGGGAACGAGCACTGAGTTCCCCAGAGTAGCCCCGTAGTATTGGCTTAGATCTAGACTACATTCACCGTGTAGCAGTCAATAATGTGAATGGTGTGGAATCTAGTGAACATTGATTAATTTGCTTATTTTGCTCCCTCCTATTGGATGATTCGAATTTGTTTGATGGAAACAAGTGTAAATATTATCTGTCTGAAAAGTAATTCCCAACTTCTGACTTGGTCCTGGACTCGCTTGGTCTCACTCTTGGCTCTTGGCTCTTGGCTTGCCTCTTCTCTTGCGTCTTGCCAAATCTTGGTTAGAATTCATTCAGGAAATTAGGTTAGAATTATATCTAGAGGTCTATATTCTAAAACCTTTTCCACGCCCATGTCCATGTTGACGACCACGGTCTTGGCCCTTGGCAGCCCTTGGCCTTGGCCAGGCCTGGTCTTGGCGGCAGTTTTTCAGTAGATCTAGAAGTAGAATAGATGAGGCCATCGAGATCTAGATCTAGATCTACTAGGAGGCTAGCCGCTAGGGCCATGTCCCACCACAACAAGAGCCAGGCCCAGAGGCAGAGGCCGTTAGTAATTACCGCCGCATGCATTATTTTGCACACACATCCAATTGGAGCTAAATTTTTGGGTAGACTCTACTAGGGTAGATCTAGATCTAGATCTAGACCTAGATCTATAGAAGTCTAGATCTAGATCTATAGACTGATCTCGAATCTATAGCACATTGATTTAGGGAGTTAACTTTACTTAGTCTAGATCTATATTGAAACACAAACATTGTAGAATCTATTAGATTAGTCTCGTGTGAATTATCTGACTGGGCTCCATTTTAATTAAGTTTTGAAGTTAAAGCTGCAGTAGAGTTGAGTGTTGTTACCGGACCCTCAGGGGTTGCAGTAAAGTTACCACTGATAATTACACTAGACAGACCTACCGCTCTTGTCCAGCGCTAAGTTTTTATGCAACGGTACCGCTGAACTTAAAGTTAATGTTGTTTTCAAGACTTATCGCTGAATTTAGAAAAGAGCACTTAGACCTACTAATACTATTACCTTAGCTTAGGCGATGGTTCTTGTACGCTCCACTTCACTACACTACACGAACCATCAGGGTCATTCCATAGGAATTGGACCGTCCATTCACTAAAGTGCTAGATCTACATGAACTGAACTTACTTGCAACGGCGTAGCCAGGATTCTGTGTTCATATCTACTGCAGATATCGTGTTTTTATTTTTATTTTTGTTGTAAAGTTACAACGAAAAATTAATTACTACAGGCTTGTCAGACTATTTTCTAGTTCTATTTGACAACAAGTCACTTCAGACTTCTCATCATCATCGCCATCCTTGTTTCCTACATTGTCAGCATCACTTCCATCAACCCGTGGTCAGATTTTTGTGAACACTGCAAAATCAAATTTGCACCAGTAAAGCCTCTTCAAGAAAGGCAAGGAAAGGAAGAAGAGAATTGGAATATTGTATTTTTTTTAATTGAAAAAACATTAATTTTTTTTTCTTCTTTTTACACGTATAATATGTTATTTGGCACAACCAAGCGTAAGGAAATTTTAAAAGGTTAAGAGCAAGCCAAAATTTTGACCGTTTTGAATGAAAATCTAATTTTGTGATATTTTGACAATATCATAAATATTGTATCATAATGTTAAGCGTATTAAGCCACTAATCCAAACAATGAAATGCCAATAAAATGGATACAAAGACATCGGACCAATGCTAACAAGCATCTAGGCTAACGAAAACACACTCTGCGTTCATAACTACTGCTGATTATGAACCTTTTCTCTACATAGATTTCACAAAAAAATAATCATAGATAATTCCTAAAGATTTACATGAATTTTCATCATAAGTTTCCCTTTTTATTGTTCTCTATGCTTATAAAAGTGTAATGCATGAATGTGCTCAAAATAAAGTGAAATACGGGACTAAACGGCATCCTGGGCAGGATTGTACAGGATGCGGGACAAATTACTAAAATACAGGACTGTCATTTGAGATCCAGGACGTCAGGTCACCTTATGGTTCATTGGGGGGAGTTTCTTTTCTTAAAACTGTAGTGAAGAAGAAACTGGAATATTAATTTGTATTTTGCATCCAAGAACCCCCCCCCCCCAGCCTCAATGTCGGACAATGCCACTGAAGATGTGAAGAACGAATCTGATTCTGTTCTTTCATTTTTTCCTTGTAGGGCCTAGTTCATTGTAGACTATGATACAACTACTTGTGTTAGACCTCACCATACACAGCAAGGGACATAAGTTATTTCGGCAAATATTGCTGCAGGAAGTGTGACAGCATCGTATAATTTAGGATGAAGCCGAGTTCTTTCAAAGACTATTTACAAACATGATTTGATGCTTGTGCATTAATACTCCCTTCATATTCATGAGTAACATGTTTCATTCTCAATTAGAAATCTCGGAATAAGTTCACCTGTCATGTTTTTTTTATTTGTGATATTTTCAATGCATAGATTTCATGATGTCAAGGAGACGAGAAAAAAGGGAAGAATACTACGAAGAGGACGAGGGGTTCTATGTCAAAATATTACCAGAAAAAGGTAAGAAAAAAAATCAACTGAAAATGTAGCAAAAATAGCAAAGAAGTATTTATTTATGTGCAACAGAACCACACTATCCTTCCTAAATGTAGGAAAAGGTAGAGGTACAAACCTTGGAAAGAGTAAAGTGTGGCAAACGACGAACGTTGGTAATAATAAAGTGTAGCGATCGACGAACCTTGGTAATAATAAAGTGTGGCGATCGACGAACCTTGATCAAAGAAAAGTGTGGCGATTGACGAACCTTGAAAAGAGTAAAGTGTGGCGACCGACGAGCCTTGAAAAGAGTAAAGTGCGGCGATCGACAAACCATGGAAAGAGTGTGGCGATCGACTAGCCTTGGACAGATCAAGGTGTGGCGATCGACAAACTTTGGAAAGAGTAAAGTGTGGCGATCAACGAGCCTTGGAAAGAGTGAAGTATGGCGATTAACGAACCTTGGAAAGAGTAAAGTGTGGCGACCAACGAGCCTTGGAAAGAGTAAAGTGCGGCGATCGACAAACCTGGAAAAGAGTAAAGTGTGGCGATCAACGAACCTTGGACAGATCAAGGTGTGGCAATCGACGAACCTTGCTCAAAGTAAAGTGTGGCGATCGACAAACCTTGGACAGATCAAGGTGTGGCAATCGACGAACCTTGGTCAAAGTAAAGTGTGGCGATCGACGAACGTTGGTAAGTGTGGCAATCGACAAACCTTGTACAGATCAAAGTGTGGCAATCGACGAACCTTTGCTGGATACTTGCAAGAACATTGTTCTATAACGACAAAGGTAAGGACCATTATTTTCTGTAACCCAAGAAATTTGGTTCTATTTGAGTGAAAAAGTAATATTTTAGACCATCTGGAATTGCATGAAACGGTCCATTTTTTTTAGACTTTTTTGGAAAGTCTACTTTTTTTTTGGAATGGGTTCTATGTAAATGGATCTCTCCTGCGTATCTCAAGAGGAGCTGGAGATCTGGAGGACAGTGACATTAGTGACAGTAGTGATTTTGGAGATCCAACATACGAACCCTCTGAAGTATCTGACAGTGAAAGTGAGAATGAAATGTATGCAAAGGAAAGTGTGACAGAGGGTAGAAAAGGCCAACCAAGAAAGAGAGTATACCAAGCACCTGGACAAGCTGAAGTATTTCAATCCCCAAAGAGAGCATGCTTCAATTCAAGAATTGAATTGGAAGAAGAGAATGTGTTAGCAACTGCACAAAGCCAACCTAAGGAGAGAGCATACCAAGCAAAGTCACCACAATCTGACAGATTGCAAAACAAGGAAAGTGTGACAGAAAGTGAAAACTGCCAGGCAAGAAAGAGAGCATACAAACAAGGTGAACAATCAAAAGTGAAGGAAAATGCAGCCAAAGGGTCATATAGAAAACCGTATAGGTTCTGCATATTTTGCCAATCAATGAAATCAAAGTTATCAGTACACATCAAGGAACAACATGGTGAAGAAGAAAGAGTGAAAATAGCTCTGCTCCTACCAAAATCTGAAAGAGATGCTGCATTTCAGGGTTTTAAGAAAGAGGGTATTCTCAATAGTGGGGTAGCTTAGTGACAAATATACCTTTGATCATGACAGGCCGGACAAAAGCATAATTTTTTCACCAGACATTTGTATATGTATGAGGATCAAAATTAGGCTATGCTCCAAAAAATCTGCTGACACGAATCATGAGTAAGTAGCCTTAATTTACATAATTTCAAAAGTCCCACCTGTGTGACAATGTGTCTGCATTCATAGACTAGCATAACAGGGAATTCCCCTGACTCCCATGAATGCTGGCTTCTGATTGGTCAAGAGTTTGTACTGCAAGCTGTAGTTTCAGAGAATTAGAAAGCAATGGGATTGCAGAGAAAGCTATTTTCATCCTTCTCCGGATCCAGTTGATTTATTTCAGACATTTCCCTCATTACAAACGTAAGTAAATCAGTTTTTACTGTAATAAACATCTTCTTAACTATTTAGGCATATTGTAATTTCAATGATGATATGTACACTTGCTAAGAACAAACCAAGAGTCAGTCCCACCCATGCAAATTTGTGTTATGAAACATATGAAGGGTTGGAAAGGAAGTAAAATAACATTTCAAGAGACGATGAACAAAACTGATTTTAGTACTAGTCAGAAATAATTTTTCTTTTCTTTGCATCACCTTTCATGAAATTGGTGCTATTCATTTCTCTTCCAAGATGAATTGTACTTTGAAAACAAAGGGGAAGATAAGTAGAATTGTGCCATACTCTGCTAGTCTATACCACCAGACACACCTTAACAACTTTGAACGGGGCATAGGTTGGTCAAAATCTAATTCGAGTGAGTGTTTGTGTGCATTATTATAGGTGTATTAGGGTGTGTTATGGTCATATATCAGAGCTAATTTGATGAAGTGTGTACCAATCAACTTTAAGCCCGCATAACTTTACACATAGGCCAGACCTGGGTAATTCAAAGTTGGGTGAAAATTCATTACTGCAATGCGGTTTTGAAGTTTATGCCTTTACATCAGAATTGGACCGATGCCTCTCTGAATGTCTTTGTAAATGGGGACCAAGCATATTTATCTACACTGGTATAGTTACGGGTTCATGTTTTATTGATTCTAAGAAGTTTATACTGTACATTGGGCCGTATACATAAAAGGTAGCAACTGCTTGTAAGCATTGGTTCAACTTCAAGCATAAGATCAAGCATAAAAGCAATTGCCTAAAATCTGTATGAATAACCTTGCTTGTCCTCAAACTTAGCTTTTGCTTGCCTTCAGCATGAAATTGCTCTGTCTTTCAACAAAACACGTCACACCATTCTAGGGAGAACACAAGCGGTTTTCATTTATTCAAATGTCATTTGTTTGGTGGGAAGCTTTTTCCTGATATAGTAATTCAAACTTAGTTGCTTACAATATTTTCATTTAAGCTCTATTAAAGATCCATTATAGAATGATACATCACGAACAAAATCATGACATGACATGACAAAATCATGATCTTGTAAAAATACTAAGTAGTCATAACAACGTAAAGCAAGTGAGAATTTATCTGAAAAATGAACAACTAATTACTTCTGATGCTGCTGGCAAATTGGTGAAATATCATTTTGAGTCACACAAAAGAAATACTAAAAGGAGTACAATTATTACTGTATTATTACGGTTGTTGTTAGACAATTCAAATTAGAATACATGTATGTACCAAAGAATTATAAAAGTTAGGTGCTATATTACTTTTGCACAGCTTTATCAGGTAGTTTACTTCAAAATGATATCATGATCTTGGAATTCACTATGAAAGATAAGCCATCATCGTTTCTAGAAAAATGCCAGTACTCACACTCAAATTCTTCTGTACAACTGCTTCTAGGTAAAAGCAAAATATTTAATTTATGACTACATTTTTAACAAATGCTTGAGCTTGCTAGCAAAAGCTTTTTCTTGCAATCAATTTATATGCATACAGATTCAAGTAACAGGCTCCCTCAAGCAATTGCCACTCTTTATTCATACGGCCCATAACTATACTTACCATGTAGTATAGGCCTACTAATCAAGGCTATCAACTTTTTATCAAGCCGTTATATTGGATTTTTCCTAGCCAATGATGACGTTAGATTATAGCAGTTTAACTTTATGTCAGCTGAATAAACCAGAGATTATAAGTAAACAAATATGAGTGATATGAGAGGCAAAAAATACAATAAAATTAAACAAACATAAACAAATAAATAAATAAAATAAATGGATAAATAAAAAAGTAAGTGACCTGTATCTGCAGGTTTGATTTTCAGTATATTTATTCTCATTTTATATAGGTCATCATGGATTGGAGCATTTGTATAATCTGCAAGAAACATACACAGGAAAAAGTGAACTGTCCGCAAAAAGGATTAATGCACAATGCAGAAAAAGTTTATGCTTCATTCTTGGAAAATGTTGACGAGTTCCGGAAAATAAACTCATTACCGATTGATGTAGACTTTGGACCTGAGGGAACAGTTGAAGCATTTGTGAGAAACAACGCCTCATGGCATCGTTCTTGTCATCAAAAATTTAATAATAACAAACTCAAAAGAAAATTGGAGGGAAAAAGTAAAGATGAGAAAGAATGTATACCTAATGACTTACGACGGTCAAAGCGCCAGAAATCGGAATTTGAATACAAGAGTTTGTGCCTCTTCTGTGAACAAGCTGGAAATAAAACATTGCACAATTTCCAAACATTCGAAGCTGATCAGTCTCTCAAGAGAATGGCAAATGACATGCAAGATGAAAAACTCATGTCAAAAATACGAGGAAGTGATATCATTGCTCTCGAAGCAAAGTATCACTTGGATTGTTTGACAAAATTTAGGAACAATTACAGGGGCCATCAGCGGAAATGTAGTTCTTCCAAGTCCAACAAGGAAACAGTGGAAGGAGAACGAGCACATGCTCAAGCATTTGTTGAGCTACTTTCTTATGTTGAGTTTGCAATACAAGATGGGCAGTACATCTTCAAACTATCTGATCTCCACGAGAAGTATGAACACCGTCTTCAAAGTCTTGGATATCATGTCTCGGTGAATAAGGGCCGATTAAAAACCAAGCTTGTGGATCACTTCTTTGAAACAGACGTACAGGAACAGTCAGATGGCAAGAATGTTGTTCTTGTATTCCCTGAAGGCATGCAACAACTGCTGAAGGATGCTCTCAAGGACAAGGATTACCAAGATGAAGCTTTCCTGTTTGCCAAAGTTGCAAAAATCTGCAGACAAGAAATGTTCGAGAAAACACACTTTATGTTTTCTGGCAGCTTCCCTACAAATTGTCAGAAAATGCTTCCAAGTCTTTCACTCCTATCATCAATGATCCTGTATGGACCAGATATGAAGAACAATGATGACGATGATGACTCACAAGTATGTCACACGATAGCCCAGATGTTCCTCCATAATTCCAAAAAGAGGTGTATGAAACCGACTCCACATAAACGGCAGTCACTGGACAGAGAGCCTCCACTTCCAATCTACATTGGCCTTAACATCCACACAATGACAAGGAACAAGCAACTTATCAATCAGCTAGCCAGGCTAGGTATAAGCATCTCCTACGACCGAGTTCTACAGCTTGAGAAGAAACTGTCAGTGGCAATGTGCAAACAATTCACAGCTGAACAAATCGTGTGCCCATCCATTCTCAGGAAAGGCCTCTTTTCTGTTGGGGCACTGGATAACCTGGACCACAACCCTTCGTCCACTACAGCTCAAGGGTCGTTCCATGGCAGTGGTATAAGTGTCATCCAATTTCCAACACACGACCATCACGGACGTAGGCGGATGTCACAGTGGTTCCTTCCTGCAAATCCAAATGAAAAACCTCAACTCCTTGATGCTTATAGCATAGTCGAATCAGTCCACCTCAAAGCCTCATCAACTACTGTTCCAAAGGCCACTATGACAGCTGTAGATGGAAAGCTTCAACAAGCAAGAGAAAAGGAAGGAAGATGGATTCAGCATGCCTCTCAACTCCTTGACAAAGATCCTCTTGAAAAAGGTGAACCGATCTCTTGGGCTGCATATCATGCATCTCAGCAATCACCTCCTCTTGATCCTCCTGCTGTGGTTGCACTTCTCCCTCTCTTCCAAGAGAAAGCAGATTCCCCTGCTATGATAAAGCATGCTATGAATGTCCTCAAGGCCATCACTAACTTCCTCAATCCAGGTCAAACCCCTGTGCTGGCGTGTGACTGCCCAATCTTTGCTAACTGCAAGCATATACAATGGACCTGGCCTACTACGCATGGTGAGGATAAATTTGTGATCATGTTTGGTGGCTTCCATTTGGAGAAAGCCTTGTGGACAGCACTTGGTGATTTCCTTGACCAAAGTGGATGGACGGTAGCTCTGAGTGATTCAGGTGTTGCATCATACCCCCAGAAGAAAGAACCTTAGGGAAATCTTTTGCCACAAGAGATCATTCAGGACATGCACAACAGCAACTAGTGACAGATACATTTCAGTATGTTCCAATTTGCAAGTTACTGAAAAAATACCTTGAACAGCCTGGTGTGATGAAAGCGATTCTAAGTCAGCATAATTCGCAGGATGGATGTATTTTGAAGACCTATCGCGATGGATTTCATTTTCAGACAAAGCATGTCAGTTGTGAAGATGTCCCCACAATCCCTTTACTCCTCTATGCTGATGACTATGAGACAGGAAACCCCTTGGGATCCAGGAAAGGCGAACATAAACTGGTTGCATTTTACATCAGTGTCTTAAGCTTACCAATAAAATATCAGGCTTCACTAAATAACATTCTGCTTGCTGCATGTGCCAAGAGGAAAGTTGTTAACAAATATGGTATAGACAGTGTTTTGACAGCAATAGTGGACGATCTCCAGGTGCTTGAAAAGGAAGGTCTTGAAATTTCAAGCACTGACTTCTAAGGGATTGTAAAACCTGTTTTATTTCAGGTTATTGGTGACAACCTGGGTCTCCATGAATTGCTTGGGTTTGTGGGAAGTTTCAGTGCTAATTATCCTTGTCGCTTTTGTAAGGCCCCAAAGGAAATCATCCGTAGACAGCTCACCCCCGACTCGGCACTTCTACGGAGCAAAGAGATCTTTCATGAGGATCTTGCCCTTGATGATACATCAAGAACTGGAATGAAACGTTCATCAGAACTGAATAATCTAGAGCAATTTCATGTCAGTGAAAACTATGCACCAGATATTACTCACGACGACTTGGAAGGAATCATGCCATTAGAAGTCAAACTGGTCTTGAATTCACTCATTGACAAAGGACAGGTTACACTTCAACAGGTGAATGACCGCATATCTTCCTTTAACTATGGGTTTGTAGACAAAAAAAAAAAAACCAAGTCCTATCCCGCAATCGGCGCTGAAGAATCCTCGTGGAGCTAGCGGTCAAAAAGCTGCCCAGATGCGATGCCTGTGCCTTTATCTTCCCATCATGCTTGGAGATTTGATTGATGAGTCATCAGATGAATGGGAAGTTCTACTATTGGCTGTAGATATTTACAAGATTTTAGTAGCCCCATACATCACCAGATCAGCTACTTTTTTCTAGAAGGCCCTCATTAAGGACCACCATCAACTGTTCCTTCAAGTGTTTGATGGATCTCTTAATCCAAAACATCATTTTGTTGTCCACTATCCTCAGTTGATTAGGTTACTTGGCCCACTTGAACAATACTCAACAATTAGGAAAGAAGTGAAACACAAACCTTTTAAGAGTTGGGCGCGTGCTTGCAATAACTACAAAAATGTGGCCAAGACTGTATCGAGGAGACATCAAGAACAACAAAGCTATGTGTTTCTCCAAGGAAAGACCCTTTCTTGTGAGATGGACATAAAGAATCAGTTTCCAGCCCAGATATCAACATTTGAAGAAGCACAACATATTTGTGCTACACTTGATTGTTCACAAGATGAATTCATCCATGTAGCAGATAAACTGACTGTTCACAGCTATGAGTTTAAGCTGGGGTGTTTGGTGTTGACAGAATGGGATGAAAATGGACCCGTGTGTGCTCAACTAAAGAATATCATCATACACAAGGCAGTTGCCCTGTTTGTCTTGCTTGCGTACGAAACAGAATACTACAACAGACATCTACAGGCATATGCTGTGTCAGAATGTCAGTGTGGGTCAAATCAAAATCATGGAACCATTAGATCTTCTAGTGCCTCGTCCTTTGCATATGGTTCGATCACTTGATGTTAATGACAAGTTCAATTATATCATTACACCATTCCAAATTGTATAAATATGAACCCTAGGAATTTCCATTAATCACAGGTTCAAGAGCAGCAAGCACAGGACCTGGTGTCATTACCAGCTAATTTACAGCTACCAGTAACCCAAGTCATGTACGAGATGAACTTACCAACAGCATCACCATCATCATCGTCATCATCGTTATCCTTCACCAACTACTCAGCAGCTACTCAAAACCACCTAAATCTGGGGGATTATGCTATCTGCAGCACTGATTAGGCAATGTCAATCCCATCTACATCAGGATCTTCACCATTGCTCTGTCAATTGGATTCAGAACCACCATCAGATTCCTGTCCATCGGGGCCAGATCCACCCATTCCTGGCCCATCTACTTCAGCTAAGTCTGCTAAGCTAAGTCAAAGGTCATCAGCAGAAGGACCAAATACACCCCCACCACTTAAGAGACAGAAGGCTTGTTTGTTTGTGAGTAACAAAATCAAATAGGGGCATTGATCTTTCTGTCATTGAGACTAATTCCTTATGAAGAGAAGGAGATTTAGATCTAAAAAGCTGTACTTAGGAAAATAAGAAGAGAAATTAAATTTAATTCCATTTTTATTTCTACACTGTAGTAACTGCTGAATGAATGATTATTCAGATTTGAGACATATGTAAACAACTATAATGAATGTTTAATACGTTTTTATGCATCATGCATTAAGGGAACAAATTGAAATGTGTGTTAATATGTGGCCGGAATTAAGGCATGAAATTGCCACTGTTAAAAAACGACAATTCTAGCCAATCAGAGACTTACACTCTGTGGCTTCCTTGTGCACTTGGATCCCTCCTGTGCATTTGGATCCCTCGGAAGTGTATATATAGCCTGCTATTCCTAAAAGTTGCTCATTTTCCTGAGGACGGTTAGAACATGCTTACCGAAACGTCGAGAGTGAGTAGGTCCTTTTCAGGACCATACTCATCTTCAAGAAAGAATACTTGGTGTACCGTGAAGCCTTCTACATCCATTCGTACTACCACCCTCGAAACCTTCAAAGGATATTTATGATAAGGCATTCTGTCTGAGAGAATATCAATTTTGAAATATGGTGTAAATATGGAAATATGCTAATTTTAAGGCATTTACAGCTATTTTTAGAATAATGTCAGGGTCAAATGATATGGATGTGACTTTTAATATCATTTGTAGCTCAAAATGGAAGAAAAAGGTAAAATGATTTGCGATTATCAGCTTAAAGTCACTTTTAATATTAAAATGAAACACGATTGAAAGTCAGTATAAACACCCTATAATTATTGGAAATTTAAACTATTATTGATTTTGATTTTCAGCTGTATGTTCAAGGTCATTGGCATGTTAGACAAATTAATTAATACCAGATCCTCTAAATACTCATTACAGACTCCCAATACTGCAAATATCAACATGATTAGGCATTGTGTCTGAGAGAAAGTAAATTTTGAAATATGGTGTAAATCTCATGTGTGTTGGAAATATGCTAATTTTAAGGCATTTTACAGCTATTTTTAGAATAATGTCAAGGTCAAAAAATATGGTATGACCTCAAATATTATTTGTAGCTTAAAATAGAATAAGGATGAAACATGATATATATGGGATTTTTTTAGTCTTGTAAATCACAGTTTCAAAAGAACCATTGAATGTATACATGCATATCATGGAGATGGTGGTCTCCTGCGTTCCGAATTACCTCTCTAATTTATTGAAAATATTTCATATTTCTTATGTTATTGTATGCTTCGTACATGTTTATCGAATGATATAATTGTACATGATTTTTCATTTAATTACTTTTGTAAACATTGTATTCATTGTATTTGTTATTGTTCGAAATTTTGTACTTTGACTTTGAATTTGTATATTTTTGAACGCAGAAATAAAATCAATCAAACAAAACAATATCAGCTACATTAAGGATGCATAAGTAGGGCGTAATATTTTATACTTGGAGTGGCAAATGGTGATTATGAATTATTTGAATACAAGCGGAGGCATGTAGGAGACGTAGTTGTATCCTCTCGCTTGTTACAACATATGTCACCTGTTAAACGAAAAGTGTTTTTATAATTCACTCATGATTTTATTTTGTTACAGAGTCATTTGAGAAAATCAAGAAGATTGGGGAACCGGAGAGGAGAAGGACAGGATGCGAGACCAGAGGATTACCTATTTGCTGATAGGAATGTTTTTTTGCATCAAGGTGTTGCCAGATAAAGGTGAATTTGATACAGTTCATGTGTAATAATAGCATGTAAATGATTATAGAAAGAAATCGATAGAATCTTACTTGTCCAAAAATATAAGGAAAACTTTTGACAACATTTTTTCAAACTTTACAATTATTTCAAACTTATTGACACCATGTGTTTTAACCTGATCTGTACCTGGGTACAAATTTAATACACACAAATCCCATAAAAATGCAGAAGCGCCGGTTTGCGGCCAATGTTTTGTATTAAAGAGTGCAGCTCTTGCGTGTATGATTGCTTAATTTGGTGGCTGTACATGTACATGTTTAACCATAGTAGGGAGAGATTGAACCGTAGAATCTGTGTAGGCTTACTATGATAAATCTTATACATGTGGTTTGATGGATTCTATTTGAATTGTAGATTCAATTATTTTAATACATGTAAATAATCTTTTGCATGTTATGTGTAAATATACATGTAAATGTACATGTAATACACATTCATTGGATACACAGTCTTTGCAGAGACATATTTCATGTACCTCAACTCTTTAGGGGCCCTTGTTTCATCATCATGTTTGGCAGAATATATGTTTTAACACCATGTAACTAGTCTTTTTAAAGAACCCCAGATTTTAATAGGGTCAATTTTATTCATCATCCTTCCATTTGAACAGGGCGAGCTGTCTTTACAAGGCAGGATTTGAAGAAAGGGGAATTTCTTTTGAACTACCGTGGTGAGCTTATCGATAAGGCTGAAGGAGAACAAAGAGAAGAAACGGAAGAAACATGATTTCGGTATTTTTCGGAATTCAAGGGGAGGGCATTTTGGTAAGTGCTTACATTAAAGGCAATTTTATTATGATTTTGTTGGAAATGGAAATAAATATTGATCAATTGATTGATTGATTGATTATCTGTCATATAAACTGCAGCTGTATATAGGCTGTAGGTGGACATTTCAGGTATAAAGGGGGGGGGGGGGATGGGTTAAGCTTTCTTTCCATGCCCCCCAAAACCAAACAAATCAAAATAAACAAACAAACAAACAAACAAACAAAACTTCCTGGTCACGTCAATGCCCCTAACATGTCAAAGGCATGGTCTTCGGTTATTGTCCCATACATGTAGAGCACTGTGAGAAGATAATTTTCTAAAACTCAACTTGCTTGAAGTGTGTGTTAAATCTTTGATTGTTCTTTTCATTTTTTATTTTCCAGCATTGATGCAACAGCAGAACTGACCAGAGTGGAAGATTCTTTAGGCCGACTTGTAAATCACGGAAAAGGCAAGGAAACTAATTGTAGGATGAAGGTGTCGGCAATTGACGGACAACCAAGACTGTGCCTATATGCCACAAAAGACATAAAATCAGATACTGAACTGCTATATGATTATGGTCTTCCTGGGGGAGTCCTCATAGTGCAAATAACATAGTATACCTTTTCTTGAAAACTCATGACCCGATTTTAACAAAACTTTGCATGAATCATCCTTGTGGGAAGGGAGTTCAAGTGGGGTATGTCATACCTCCCTTGGGGGCTCAGGGGAATACCGGCGGGGGGGGGGGGGGGGGGGGGGGGGCTCCTCATACATTTAGTGCAAGAAAAACATTGTTTACCTTCTCTTGAAAACTCATGGCCCTATTTTAATGAAACTTGGTGTGAAGTAACCTTAGGGGAAAGGAGTTCAGATGGATATGTACCCCCTCGGGGGGAGCCCCTCATAGTGCAAAATACATAGTTTACTGTTACTTGAAAACTCATGACTCCATTTTTTATAAAAACTTAGCAAGAATAACTTTTAGGAGAAGCAATTCAAGTGGGGTATGTCACTGTTCAGGGTACTCAGGAATGTAGGGGAGGGGGGGCTCCTCATAGTTAGCATACATGTACCTTCGTGGATTTATCATATTTGGGGAAGGGATACTTTTCCCCTTGGTGCATCAGGAAGGCGGATGCGTGCTCAGGTGAGCGCCAAGCCCCCTGGGGCTCTTGTTTTCTTTGAAGCCTCATGCATATTTTTACACCAAGATTGCAAAAATCAGATCATCCATTATGGAGTCACATGACCTAAAAAGGTCAAGCCGAAAAGTGGGATATTTTCCATTTTGTGTACAAAAACCTATGGCAAAGTTATTTTTTTCATTTTGAGCTGTAAATCAGTAATGTTTTTTCCTCTTTGGCTTAAAAGGCTTTGTATATAAATTATTCAGACATACGTGTAATATTGATATAAATGAAGTACCCAAACACAAAAAAGAAAAATCAATAATCATAAGAATAAAAGCTGACTAATTATTTTTCAATGTTTCAATGTTAACAAGGCTTCTGGATACTTAAAGCACTAAAATAATTTGGGAAGTTATTTAGAAAAAAATTATATACATTTATCATTTGCATAAATTATCATAACTAATGAAATCAAGCAATTTTTGTGAAAATAATTCCACAATCTATCTCTTTGTGTGATTTCTGAGGTGCGTGCAATTTGTTGCTCAGATCTGAAGTATTGACATGGAACGAAATAGCCCAGTACAGTTAAGGTTAAGCATGAATAAAATGATTATTGCTTTTAAGTTCATAAATGAACCCACTCTTCCCTGCACTATTTTAAATACAAAAAATTGTCTCAAAATCCTTATATCCTTTTCAGTGTCGATGCAACAAAGGAACCTTCCCAACAAAAGGAGCCTATATTGGGACGACTTGTAAACCATTGTAGAGGTCCGAAAGCAAACTGCAAAATGAGAGTGACTGAAATAAATGGGAGACCAACACTGTGTTTGTTTGCTTCCAAAGACATTAAAGCCAATGTAGAATTGCTCTATGACTACGACTTACCAATAAACTTTTCCCTGAATCATATTATTTAGAATTAATCAAACAGTTGACAGTACAAGGATGCACACCATTAGACAGGATGACACTTCAGCAAGAAAGCACACAAGAAAGCATAACCTCCCGAGAGATGATTCAGCCAGCAGGCCCACGATGCAGCACACCCTGCCAAGAGCTGACTCTGCTTTCAAACACACAATACACTCTGCCAAGGAATTACTCAGCTAGCAATCCCACCAGGCATCCAATTATAAAATTCCATGTATTGAGCTCGTTCTCAGATATCTCATGAACTTAAAACTCAGGGTACTAGCATTAGTAATAATGATTAAATTGAATTGTTGTAGGCAAAACACTTGAAATTAGCACAGGCTCGATGGCCTTGGGGCATCAAAATTACTGTCGGGCCAGCAAACAAATGAAAATGCCAAAGTATCTTGTTCTAATTGCATGGTACAATTTACTAGAGAAGATTATGTACGTGCCACTCATGTATGTGATACACTTTATCTTGATTATTTATTAACAATATTTATTCGTTTTTCTTTTATAGGCCTAGAGTCTATTGCAGAATCACCGAATTCAGACATGGATAAGGTCAAGGAGGATGTCGACACTGTGGAAAAAGCTCTTACAATACAGACACAGTCTGCTGCTGAACAACTTACAGCAGGAGGAAAATCAGCAGGACAAGATAAAGAAACTACAGCACAAGAAAGTGAGCCACCTGATGCCCCTAAGGAAGGTTAGTTTATAAGATCTGTTAGGTCAAAAAAAAAGGCACTATCCCCCGACTGACTATCACAGAACTGAAAAACTAAAGTCCCTGCCAGTAAATTAAAAGCACCCATATTTAGTACTTTTGGGAAAAATTTAATAAAAATCGCTGACCATGACCCAAGATTAAATGATCTGGGGGGATCGATATCGTTCCTAAAAGCGATCATTTCTGGGATTGATTTCAATCCCAGCTTAAAATCAATCCCAACTCACTGGTTCACTAAATCGCTATTAGCCTGGGATTGATTTCTAGTTCCGATATATGAATATTCAAGTGCGCATTAAATCAACCAATCAGAAAAATAAATTTCGAGAGCCTAAAATTATGCGAACGACTGGTGAACGAGGATATTGGGTTGGCGCGCGCGAATTGTGTAATTGATTGTTGACGTCATAATCAAATCTGCACATATACGCTATACGCTTGAAATAAAATGCGCGTGTTGTGCTTGAAATGCCCTTGTAATAATGAGCTTGCGAATTGCGCGTGCTAATATAAAATTGAGGTCAGTGCAAAAGTTAAGTCAATGCTAAAAAGCGATCGGGATCGCATATTGTCAAGAATTCTTCCACATCTACTGTATATTCTGTGAATAAATTGAGAAGCAGAGACATGCAAAAAGCTAGGGAAGTTGGTTTTCTTAGATTGAAACTTTTCCAAAATATCACCCTGTATATTGATGTATTTGTCTGGTTCTTTGCATTTTTCAATTGTGCAGATTTGGAGTGTAATCAAGGACAACAAACAAGGAAGAAGGTTTACCAATCAGACACAAAGATACCACATAGAATTGCCTATGTAAATGGATCTCTCCTGCGTATCTCAAGAGGAGCTGGAGATCTGGAGGACAGTGACATTAGTGACAGTAGTGATTTTGGAGATCCAACATACGAACCCTCTGAAGTATCTGACAGTGAAAGTGAGAATGAAATGTATGCAAAGGAAAGTGTGACAGAGGGTAGAAAAGGCCAACCAAGAAAGAGAGTATACCAAGCACCTGGACAAGCTGAAGTATTTCAATCCCCAAAGAGAGCATGCTTCAATTCAAGAATTGAATTGGAAGAAGAGAATGTGTTAGCAACTGCACAAAGCCAACCTAAGGAGAGAGCATACCAAGCAAAGTCACCACAATCTGACAGATTGCAAAACAAGGAAAGTGTGACAGAAAGTGAAAACTGTCAGGCAAGAAAGAGAGCATACAAACAAGGTGAACAATCAAAAGTGAAGGAAAATGCAGCCAAAGGGTCATATAGAAAACCGTATAGGTTCTGCATATTTTGCCAATCAATGAAATCAAAGTTATCAGTACACATCAAGGAACAACATGGTGAAGAAGAAAGAGTGAAAATAGCTCTGCTCCTACCAAAATCTGAAAGAGATGCTGCATTTCAGGGTTTTAAGAAAGAGGGTATTCTCAAACAAAACAAAGAAGAAGTTAAAAAGGCTAATCCAAAGTACTCAAGGGAGAGGTCATCAAATCACAAACATGCAGGGGAATTGGTTATGTGCTCCATATGTGAGGGGTTTTATTCCAAAGTGTACATCAAGAGACACCAGGACCAATGTATGAAGCAATCTCAAAGTAGCAACTGTGATACAAAACCAATTAGGCTGAAAGATAATCTGGCATTTGCAGACAAGTAGCTTGAGAGAAATATTACAGTCAGCTGTTGAATTTATCTTGGTCACTGAGATGGTCACTGAGATGGCCACTGCTTTAAGACTGGGAAATATAGAATTCTGTAGTCAACAAGTTAAGTGTGAAATGTGCAAAGTACTCACAAGTCATATGGTGATTTTTTCCTTTGTTTTGTCTTTTTTCTAGGAAAGAAGGAAGTACAGAAGTTTCTGCAAGAGTATCCTACATTCAAGATAAGACACTTCATTACTATCAGAAGTAAAGTCATGAATGAGAAATGCAAGCGAGAGAGAGTGGTGCAAAAACTGGCTGGTAAACATTCTCTATCAGTATAGCCTTCTAATGATGCATGGGCATCTTAATGATGAAATTAAATAAACTGTTTTGGTAGACTTGTGTTTTACAAATTGTTTTTTAGTATTCATCAAATTGACCTTGGATGAAAAATGCTTTTGTGAGAAGGTCCTTCAAAGGAGGAGTTCGACATTCATCATTCCTCATTTACATTTGTTGTGGGGCAGATTACAATTCATTCAAAATTTTAACTTGTAGGCATTTTGAGTGTTCTTTGCGAATGATGTAAAAAGTTGACAATCAAGAAAATTTAACAAAAGAATTGATACTTTTTGAGTTTTGCTTAATGCTATAAGAATAGCTACCATATTGTTGTTGCGTATGGAGCATGAGTTATTGTACCTGTGAATAATATAGGACATTTGGTGTAATTTGGCGCAACTTGTCTTGGTAAGTGCACCAAACAACCCTTTAAAAAATGCAGTATGCGCAGAAGTCTAATCTAGAACGTACTTAAAGGAAAATGAAACCTTTGGAACAAGAAAGCTTGTGTGAAATCAGAAAAATCAAAGAAACGGATCAATGAAAGTTTGAGAAAAATTGAATAAATAATAAGAAAGTTATGAGCATTTGAAGTTTGAGATCTTTATTGCAATGTAGATCCTCCAATTGGCAATGCAACAAAGATGTGTGATGTCACGTGTGAACAACTTTCCCATTACTTTTGTCTGTATTTCCCTTAAACTGCCCCTTTTATCATATTTATCAGTAAATCATGTATTCTTTCTATAGGAGGGCATGTAATACAGATTTTCAAAGAATACATCATGGATGAAGAGTTTGTATCACCATAAGAAAGAACAGAAAGAGACAATTTGGGGGTATTTTATAGTGCATCAAATGAAAAGTTGTTCACATGTGACATCACAAATATTGGTCGCATTGCCAGAGAGAGGATCGATCTCCATAGCATTAGTGATGGCGACATTCAAATGCTCATAACTTCCTCATTATTTGTCTGATTTTTCTCAAACTTTCTTTGATCTTATTCTTTGATTTTTCTGTTTCCACATAAGCCCACTAATTCCAAAGGTTTCATTCCCCTTTAACAACATAAGTTGCACTTTTACCGCATGCAAAAAAAAAAAAAATTACGTGACTGGAATGTCATTCCGTCATATCATCTGCAAATTTGGGAGTGCCTGACAACCTACGCAGTCACAATGCTTTTGTGACACTACAGATGTTTGAAAAATGAATAGGAATTTCGTGAAGTATTTGAGTTCAGCCATTTTATGAATAATGAAGAACTTTGTGAATTGCTTTTGTTAGGTTCATACAAAATATACATTCTCTGGCACTGTATTTCAACGTGCATAGAGCCACAGGCATCCATAATTATTGAAATATAGTTGTAAATAGCAATCTAGAGAGTAATGTTTGTGTCTATGAAATTGCTATTAACAGTGATTCCTTCTCCTACCAATGGGACTGAGCAATTGCCTCACTAATTAGTCGATTATCGCATCAGTGCGCCTGTAAAATTTAGGGAACAAAGCCTTTTTCTCATCAGCAACTTCATCTAAATCTAATTTGTAATGCTATTCTTGAATACCACTCTGGAGACTGGAATTTTTTGTCTAGCGTTTTTTAGTCCATGCCCTACAGTCCACTAGTGTGGGTACTGAATGTTGGCAGTCATGTCGACGGTACTCGGACCGTACGCTCCGGGCACTTTGTTTAATGCTGCCACATGAGGTAGAACCTGCAGTGTGCCATCACCATTCTGTCAACAGTACTCCAACATTCAGCACCCTCACTGCCATCATTACCGGTTTACTTTTGAATTTGATCATTTAATTGCAGTTAATGTTATGCTATTTCAAATTATGTGATGATATCAATCTATATGAGTCGTTTGTTGGGAATATTGATTTTGAGATATACATGTTACCAACAATTTGATCCTCCCCTCTCTGAAAAGATAATACTGGTTGATCTATTTGTGAATTGAATTTATTAGATCCTCATTGGCATAGTATGCCAATATTTTGTTCAAAACAAACCATACAAAACATACATATTATTTGAAGGGGAAAAAATAACACAAGGCAAAACAAAGTATAACAAAATATTAAATACAGGCTAGTTTAAAAATGCCAAAAAAAGTTATATTGGTCACACTTTCTCTAAACTTAAATTTAAATACATAGATCATTAAAAAATATCCACTTGGCATCCCTGAATGGAAAGTAATTGTTAATCTCTAATTTTTTTGACAACCATGTGCAATTGAAAAAAAATAGCCGCAAGTAGCAATTTTAGATGATTCCCCATAATCCACAACTAGCGTTATTATTATTATTATTATTATTATTATTATTATTATTATTATTATTATTATTATTATTATTATTATTATTATTATTATTATTATTATTATTATTATTATTATTATTATTATTATTATTATTATTATTATTATTATTATTATTATTATTATTATTATTATTATTATTATTATTATTATTATTATTATTATTATTATTATTATTATTATTATTATTATTATTATTATTATTATTATTATTATTATTATTATTTATTATTATTATTATTATTATTATTATTATTATTATTATTATTATTATTATTATTATTATTATTATTATTATTATTATTATTATTATGTACAGGAGAGTGGGCATGGAGGACGAGGAGGAGAGGCTTGCCATGCCATCATGGTGTGCTACAACGGTTGCAGAAGACAGAAGTCGAGTGGAGAGATGAAGGCATACCTTGACAATGACACCAAATGCAGAAGACATACACTTCTAGAAGCATTTGGAGTTGATCCTGAGGGACAGCATGTTCCACATCTTTGCTGTGACATTTGTGCATGTGATTGTAAATGTGGAACAGATTCATGCAATCACCCATCCTTGAAAATTGCTGAAAAAGAACATCAGGGAGAGTTAAAGTGCAGAGAAACATCTGAGGAAGATAGGAGTCGCCTCCAGGTCAACCTTGTTTCGCTGAGAGAATGTAATCTGCAGCATGAGGGCTCTCTTTATTCTGGGAGAGCTATCACCAGTGCCCTGTCATGTGAGGTGATAGACAACATTGATGAAGAAATAGACTACATTGGGAGTAGCGAAATTCTTCAGACGAGGTTTAGCTATTTTATTGACACAGCTGTCTAGTGGGAAATTATCGTTGCCACTGTTGGGCCTTCTGCTGCTGAAGTGATTCAGGAAAGTCACGAAATACTTGAAGACACACCTATTGAACATGAAGATGATGTGCCTCATGAAATAGATATTGATCTCTGAGGACATTTATAGACTTAAAGTTTTATGGTAGTACATGTATTTTTAAACTTGTATGATATTCCCGGAATCGTCAGAGAGGTATGCGGTGGCCAAGACCAGTTGGTTGCGGAACAACCCATGAAAAGGTATGACCTTGTATGATATTCCAGGAATCGTCAGAGAGGTATGCGGTGGCCAAGACCAGTTGGTTGCGGAACAACCCATGAAAAGGTATGACGTTGTATGATATTCTAGGAATCGTCAGAGAGGTATGCGGTGGCCAAGACCAGTTGGTTGCGTAACAACCCATGAAAAGGTATGACCTTGTATGATATTCCCGGAATCGTCAGAGAGGTATGCGGTGGCCAAGACCAGTTGGTTGCAGAACAACCCATGAAAAGGTATGACCTTGTATGATATTCCAGGAATCGTCAGAGAGGTATGCGGTGGCCAAGACCAGTTGGTTGCGGAACAACCCATGAAAAGGTATGACGTTGTATGATATTCTAGGAATCGTCAGAGAGGTATGCGGTGGCCAAGACCAGTTGGTTGCGTAACAACCCATGAAAAGGTATGACCTTGTATGATATTCCCGGAATCGTCAGAATTCTTGACGAAGGTGGAACAAACACAGCCATTTGTTCTTCGGTTAAGAAATCGAATAAGGCCTGAACAACAATTTGTCATCATCAAACGAAGAGCAATTCCTGAGGTTGTATGGTATTCTCGGAATCGTCGGAGAGGTATGGCAAGACACGCTTACACCACGAAACATCATCCAAGGATTGGCCAGTGGAATCCTCTAGATCTAAGTCTGCCAGAAGGAGGAATGTATATGTGTGCCTAAAAATGAACATAGGAGAGGACCACTTCCTGAAAGGTACAAAGACTATTCCCCCTTTTCTAATGTCCAGTGTGGTGATACGTTTTCTCAGTGGAAGTTCCAGATAACTGTATCAGTGTAGGAAGGGGTAAGGGTCATGTAAAAAAATATTATTCAAGATCAAAATTCAGATGTGTACATGTATGTTCTGTATCAACCATTCAAAGTAGAAAGCGACTTCTTTGAATACCGGTAGCCTTTTCCATCATCACATTTAGGGATTTATCAAGTTTCTGAGCTTTGTGCTTCCATTAAGTGTGCTGCGTTAACAGAGGTGACCTGTAAATATATTAGGCTTCAATGCAAAGAACGATTTGTTATCATTCCTCTTCTGCATTAGTTTGTGTGATGGTCAAGCCAAGTTCTCATCAGGAAAACAGAGTTGTGGAAGAAGTACATTGTAGCAGTATTAATAGTTTTATAACCCCTAATACTTTCAAATCTCCTTTACACTCTCGTTTACATGTATGATCATGTTATATACATGTATCAAAATGTCATTAAAGCTTTCATTTACTGCATTGTCCAATGTTCTTTACCATTTAGTATATGTAAAATCATATTCCTGGAAAATATGTCTTTTCATCCATGTCATATTTAGTTACATTTTTTAATTTTTGTATCATTTATACAGAACTGAAAGAAGGAAGTACTACAAACATGCGCAAAAAGCAAGACAACATCCAGACAAGTATATCAGCATCATTATTGACGAAATGGACCAGAAATCCACAAGTATACCCAAATTTTACAGAACGTCCAAATCAGTTTCATCAGCATGGAGACTTCCATCACACATCACCGGAACAATAGTACATGGGAGGGGACAACACATGTTCCTTGACAGCAAAGAATACCCACATGATTCGAACCTTACGGCAACGATCCTTCTCCAGGTTCTTCATAAATATTCTACCACGCTACCAGATACATTATACCTTCAAATGGATAACTGTGGTAGGGAGAACAAGAATCAGTGTCTCCTTGGACTCCGTGCTCTTCTAGTGGAACTCGACGTGTTCAAAAAGGTAAATATAGAGGACTAATCCAATTGAAGTAATAGTTGGCATCAATCTGGACATAAAATTTGTTACCCATTGGCTACTGATGGCTCTGACTATCATAGGTTTAACACAGGGACCACCTGGTTCCTGTAGCCAATGGGTTAATTTGCTTTCCATCAGTACAATCCATAGTTATCAATGCAAAAGCTACCTTTGGATTGAGCAGCAGATGTAGCAGTCACATTTCTGGACAGAATTCTTTCAATCTTGATTTGTGTCACTAGTCTTTTTAGTGGTGTCGTGCATTTGGTCATCGTGTTGGACCTCTTGATGAAGTCACACCCAGTGAAGTTTTTTCGGACTTCTTGTCAGCAGAGATAATTGATAGAATAGTGGTGGAGATTAATCGTTATGCTGACCAGTATTTCAGGAGAGTAGGAGGGAAAGAAAACTTGCCTCCTCGGTCAAGGGCAAGGATCTGGATTCCAACTGATCCAGCAGAGATGAGGGCCGTTTTTTTAGGAATCTTCATGTACATCGGCCTTGTCCGCTTGCCGGCTTACAACCTAGTGTGGAGTACAAACGCACTGCTTAATCTTGGCATCAAGAGCATCATGTCACGGGACCGGTTTTTTGCCCCCGGCCCAGGGGCTACCGTTCAATTGCTGCGTCAGAATATTATTACAACTTTTGGAGATATAATTAATCATACTATCAACTTTGTACTTTTTATTTAGCCAAGAGTTTTTGGTCTAAAGACATCAAGGGTTATTTTTCACTTTAGAAGCTGTGATATTATTTTTCTTCCATTCTGCCTCGATGGGACAGTGAGGAACTGGACAATCTAAGTGTTGTATATAACTATGATTTAGAGCACTTTTGTTTGAAAAACAACAATTGTTATTATTTTGAAAATAACGCTGACTTTAATTGTGACGATAGTCTCTATTCTAGAGATGGACTGCATATACATGTAAATAGAGAAGGTGCGAAGGTTTTATCGGACCACTTTGAAGAGTTTGTATTTAGACTGGTTGCAGGTTCTTTTAAACCAAAAATACACAAAACAAAACAACCAGTTGAGCTGCAGAGGTTGTGGACACCAAGGAAGGTGAAAAAACAGTGCAACCCATGGAAAGAGACAAATCTTGACATTTATATTTATATTTATCGAAGAAGAAAAAAAAGGTGCACCACGCCAAAGACAAAGTAAAAAATGGAGGCCGAAACAGGACATCCTGTTTCTGGATGGTTTCAGGCTGCCAAGATGTCTGTGTAGGGCAGAGGAGCCTCCACAGCTGCAACCTAATCGGTATATCCCGCACTACTGGACAGCTATCCTCATACCCTATAAGGAGATAGGATGGGAAAAAGCGCACACTCAGAGTTCAGTGAAGCTTCAGGGAGCCAGGAGCCGCTATGTGCGGAGGAAGGTGAAGAGAAAAGTTAGGAGACCCACCCACAAGAGGAGGAAAAAACCTTGTGCTCCTGAAGGAGACGATTGCTTTGCAAAGCCACCATTAGCGGATTGCTCTCCTCCTTAGGCCTGCCACCCCTTTCCTGGCCCACCTTGTGCTCCTAAAGGAGATGATTGCTTCGTGAAGCAATAAGGTCATGATTTGTTTTACTTCTTATTACTCACTACTATGAACACGTAGACAAGCCTTTTTCAGAATGTATGAAGGACACCAATACCAGTCAGCCCTCCCTTTTCTTGTTTGGAGCAAAGAGCAACATAGAACAGATCTTCCTTCAAGTAGAGGATTATGCATCTCCTCTCCCAGCTGGCAACATCACCAACGCTTTCGACATACTATTCAAGAGCTATCATGTCTTTAACCTGGAATACCCTGTGCCAGCCGATAACTTCTTTTTGTATCTCCAAACCCAAATCTTTGGCATCAAGAAAGATGGCAAACTTCCGCCAAGAATAAAGTGACCATGCAGGCTTTCAGAATTTCAATGTAAAAGGAGGAATTTTATGAACAAAGTAATTGTTCATCATTTTCAACCTAATAGAGCAGTTCTAAAGCAATTTCAGTCCTCCAAGCTTAGTGTACACAGCAATATCTTTGGGATAACCATTCTTGTCATCTAAATAATCTACCTACCCGGTAGCCACCTCAATCTGAACCTTTGTATTAACTTCTCCAGATCAATCATTTTGAGTCTGCCTTCAATGTAATCTAAGACATTTTTCCCTCCTTTGAACGCTAGTCAATTTACAAAAGCACTAGACCATGATACACTCCCCTTTAATATTATGTTGTTAACTATTATGCATACCTCAACATTCTTTTTTAATTGTCTACTTGTATATCTTGCTCAGAGAACGGAATATTTAGTTTTCAATCCCTGCAATGTACACAGGTCAACGAACATGCAGTAGGTTGTCAACTAGCTCTGACGACTCAGACCAACAGATACCGCTACCATCACTTGGAGATTTAGATAAGGCCATCTCGGCAAAGTGTAAAGGTTTGTGAACTCTCTCCTTCAAACAATTTTTACCTCAATTTTTTTTAAATTTATATTTCAATGAATGTCATGGTAACCTGACCTTATGCAAATTTTGCATACCTTGGTAGTTCATGAGATTGAATGTGTTCCTAGTACATCTCTTTGCTATATCGATTAATCAGATCCGATTGCTAACCAATGTTATTGTAGAGCTTATAGAAATTAAACTTTACAAAGAAGAGCAAATTAAATAGGAATTTTATGGATGTAAAGACTTGACTGCACCCTTTTATTTCTCAATATCCCAGATATTCAGTTATATATGGAGCCTAACATGCTGTTGTAAACCAAAATAATAATTTTTTTATGCAGGGTCATACGAGGTGTCTCTTTCCAATCTAATAGAGGCAAATCGGGACCTTCAGAGGCCAAGGTCCAGAAAGGAGATTATTGCCGCCAAGCGACATTTGGAGAGAGTAGATATTCGGCAGGTCCATTTACTTCCTGTCATGGGTGATGGGCCGTCAAGCAACCCGACAACTGGCAAGCTTCAGGTCCTTGGTGGTCCCCCCTGTGCATATGTCGAGGCGGCTAGGAACGACACAAGGTGAACACCCGGAATCCTATCTTTCTGTGCTACAAACATGTTTATAAATAATTGATAGATAATGCAAAGGAATCTACGACTTGCCTGTCATTTTCAAAATGATCTTGATCATACATTAGTATTTTTGTCTTATGAATTTCTTAAGAATTGAATGAGTTCTGTCCTTTAAATTTTCTCTAATTACTTGACAACGTTATGCAGCACCGAACAAAACATAATCACTGCCAATAATGGTAAGGCTTAATTCTCCAATTAACTGCAATTTGCAATTCGCGATTTGCAGGATCAAAACAGCGCAAGGGAAAAGCAGATGATATTGCAGCGGCAACAACACTCCTGGGCCTTCAAGTACCGACCCATCAAAGTGACGGTGGTAATGTCTTCAAGGGACTGAAATACAGACAGACATATCATTGGGAGACATCTCATCACTCGAGGCTACAATAAGTCGGCAAAAGCAGGACGACGTGATTCTACACGCAAAACTCCAAATGGCACAGAAGCTGATAAAGTCATCTGGACTAAAAGAAAAGAACTTTTAAGATGACAATGTCAAGGTGAAATTTTATACTGGACTTCCATCATGGGCAACATTTTTGTCACTGTTTCTTCATGTAGGAAGCTTAGAAAGTTTGACAAAGCGATGATGTTTCTCAAGAAACTGCGTCTAAACATTTTTGATGAAGACTTGGGTACAGATTTGGAGTGAGCCAAAAGGTTGTGGTTGATTAGAGCCGAGAGTTTACATGCGTACGCATACATGTTGAGACTTGAGAGAATGATATGTATGGTAAAACAGAAGTTCACAATCCTTCAGAATAGGATACCAAGATTAGACTCTGCATGATACCAAAGGACTGTAATTGTTTTGCGAGAATTAAGAAGAAATTATATTGAGCTTCAAGCTTGATATTGAAAAAAAGAATACATGAGGCTTGTTTGTTTCTTTATATTTGACTGTTTGTTTTGTTTGAGTAATGTGATTGAAGTTTTTTTTAAAGAGTTGTGGAAAGACAGATTAAGGAAAAAAGAGAGGGACAGGTTGAACATGAAGTGATTATAGTGAGTATCAAGGGAAGGGAGAGGTGGGAACAAAGAATATTAGAAGGAGGGAACAAAAATGTAGTGGGACACAAAGTGAGTACCGGTATAAGCGTGGATAAAAAGTGGGGGTGGTGTGTAAATGGAAATGTGAATCTAATCAAATTCTACACTGGAATCCCCACGTATCATGAATATAGATGGCTTATGGAGCAGGTGCATCCTCGTGCCGTCACACTGCATTACTTCAAAGGAAAATCGTCACTTGATGATAAAAACTACCGAGTGCTCAACCACCAGAAACCAGGAAAAAAGCGATCACAGTCCCTCGAAGATGAACTCCTAATGACTTTGATAAAGCTAAGTCTCAATCTACGAGAAGAGGACCTTGCATTCCGGTTTGGAGTAAGCCAGAGCACTGTTTCGCTAGTGATTTCAACCAGGATTCCTTTCCTTAGCAAGGAGCTTGAAGCTTTCATCATTTGGCCAACTCAAGAGGACGTACATAAGTACTACCCAAATTGTTTTAACGAATTTCATGGAACTGTTCGCTGTATCATAGAATTGTACAGAGATTCAGACCGACAAACCTGGATTCCTTTCCTTAGCAAAGGAGCTTGAAGCTTTCATCATTTGGCCAACTCAAGAGGATGTACATAAGTACTACCGAAGTTGTTTTAACAAATTTCATGGAACTGTTCGCTATATCATAGACTGTACAGAGATTCAGATCGACAGACTGACACTGGCAGGCTCGCATTCCCAGGTGTACAGCCAGTACAAATCACGGCCAACATTGAAGTGTCTTGTTGGAATAACAACTGGACATTTCTGTCAAAGCCAGAAGGGGGTAACACATCGGATAAGAAGTTGGTGAAAATGTCAAACATTATAGACAAGTTTGAGAAAGGTGATACCATCATGGCCGATCGCGGATTCAACATCCAGGACCTCTTGTTGGAAAAACAAGTGAAAGTTGTGATTCCACCCTTCATGAGGCCGACGAAAGCTACCAACCAGTTTACCGAGTCGGAGGATGTCAGACAAAGACGGTTGCGAATGCCCCTTATACACGTGGAACGATCTATAGGGAGGATGAAGGAGTTTGGTATTCTTCAAGGACCAATTCCCCTCACTATGATAGACCTGATGGATTCTGCACTTGTGGTGTGTTCTGCAATTGTCAACATGCAGCCAATCTCTCAACTCATAATGTGAACTTCACTTCAAATGGACAGTCACGTCAGAAAACATAAACCCAAAGGCTTTTTTAAGAGCCAACACATGACACTGTGTGAGATACATGTACGTCCCCGTCGTGGTGTTGGAAATACTCTGATTTTGAGAGTTCTGCTCTCCGAATCAGGTAGCCAAATCTCACGTTTTTCAATCCTATAATATTTTTATCATAGATAAGACATCCCAATTCATGTATGTGCACCTAAATTTCCTGTGTGTCTTTTTATTTAGATTTTATATTTTTCAAAATCAAAAATAAAAGAGAATAAGTCATTTACACAAGGACGAATGTCAGAAGAATGCGAAAGAAGAGCTGGCAAAATAACAAAAGAATAGAAGAAAAAAATGCTACATTACAAGCAGTATGAGATGGAGGATAACAATGTGAAAGGGAATGTGATTATGTGATTAAGTATAGAGATAAAAAGTTGTGTAATCGATGAATAACATAATTGAGATACCCAGCTAGCAACTTTGTAGCCAAAGTGGATGAGGTGGGGGGGGGGGGGGGTGAGCTGTGGCATTCCCATAAGTTTCTTGGCACATACATCTGTTCCTCCTCTCTTTTATACTTTTCTCAACAAGTACATCTCTTCACTCTTCTATACGTACATGTAGCTCAGCAAGTACATCTCTTCACTCCTCCATACTTTTTTTCAAAAAGTACATCTCTTCCTCCTCTCTTCTATACTTTTCTTAACAAGTACATCTCTTCACTAGATCTATGTGGTTCGAACGAGTTGTTCTCCCTCACTTGACTGACACAGAATGATTGTGAAATTTTCGAATGAGAAGAGCCACATTTGAAAGCTTGTGTGATCTGCTTCGACCAGGCTTTCCAGATAGAAGTGACACTAATTACAGGAAACCCATCAGTGTTGAAAAAAGAGTTGCTATTACAATTTGGAGACTATCAACGCCATGAGAGTTCCGCACTATTGGCAATTGGCCATCTGTTTGGAGTTGGACGGTTAACTGCTTGCAAAATTGTACATGAAGTTGTTGGTTTGATCATCGAACGTGTGTTTCCTGAATATGTGAAATGGCCAACTGGTAAGTTTTTGTTTATTATTTGCAAAACATATAAATAACTGAAAATGTAATTTCTTGTTTTCAGTTTCACTTGTGATCTACATAATAAGCTGTCCCAAAGACCATGAATATTATTAAAGTTCTTCAGGTAAACAGGTCCTCAGCTGTGCTGATGAGATTGCCCATGTTATTGAAGATGAGTGTCAGCAAACATATAGGTACTTGTAATGATAACAGTGATGGTGATGAAGATCCTCCTTTGTATGCTGGTTCGACTAGACATTTTGGTGTAACTGTACTCCTTTTGTGCTGCTTCATGATTTGATTCTGTTTGTCTGAAGAAACTATGCAATACTTACATGTACTTGTACTCATTAACTTATTTCTACCACAAAACAACATGTTTATCAAGTCACTGCATACTTTGAAGAAGTATCTTGGAAAGTTTACTGTAGAGCTGATGATGTCATAACGTGACTGATTTTGTCAAAGAAGCTTCCTGCGATAAAGAAACATGTTCAGATCTTGTTTCGGATTCTGATCAAGAAAATAATACCATGTCAGAACCTTCACTTTGGTTCTACAATTTCCTCAATAAAAGATATACATCCAATTTTCAAGTTTTATCCAATGTTTATTCGACACCAAGTTGCAGTGCTTGTATAATTATAGAAGGAATGAATATAATATACATGTCACCATTCAAACATCTCAAAATTTGTAAAGAAAAATGTACTTAAATTGGTTGAAGAGAAGGAATAACTGGACATCTAATACTCTACAAAATGAGGTTATCAAATTTTTTGGAAGTGCGATTCAGCGAGAGATTATCAAAGAAGCCCAAGCTGGTGGCTTTTTCAGTTTCATCACAGATGGGACAAGAGACGTGAGCGCAAACAAGCAATTTTCTGTATGTTTGCAATATTACCTAGAGGTGATGACACAATTTCTAGGTACAACGCGCCAGACAGCACAGCAGAAACTGTAAAGAAAGTCATCAAAGATATTCTGCTCCATCTTCAACCCCCCCTAGAACTTTGAAAGGGTTTTGCTTTGATGGAGCGAGCAACATGAGCGGACATATATCCGTGGTGCAGGCTCGATTTAAAAAAGACTGCAAAGATGCCTTGTATGTACATTGCAGCAATCACTCCCTAGATCTTGCGCTACAGCAAGTAGCTAGGTCGAGAGGTTACCATTGTGGCAGACACCTTGGTATTCGTCAGGGAAGTCTCAAATACCATAAGAGAGTCAGCTTAAAGACAATCTCTTTTTAAAGGGATGTTCGAGGATGGAGCTGTATGACTCCTAGGACTCTGCCCGACTAGATGGTGCATTCAAGTTTCTGCCATCCAGGGGTGATAGTGAGCACTAACAACAAAAATGGAATCTAACAACATGCTCCCCTTTTTAATAAGAAAATTGGGGATAAATTGGGAAAAAACTGGAAAATCAAGGTAAAATTGGGGTAAACTCAAGGTACAATCAGGGTAAAATCAGGAGAACCAAAAAAGGGAAAATTGGGGGAAAAAAAAATCAATCAACTTGAGGCCTTTTTGACCAGTGAGAATGCAGCCAGCGTTCTGATGGACGCGGGACGGATGTTTAACTGCGATGAGCCAGGATTTGTTTTGGGTGGGGGGAGGATGGAGAAAGTCCTCGCGAGGAAAGGAGATAAGCCTATAGTACTAACCGGTAATGAAAAAAACGTGCAAAATAATCAAAGCATGATTTTATTGCCTATTTGGTATATTATTTAAACCCAAAAGGCAAAAAATACTGTTTTTCCAGGTAATCACCCTACCCCCCCCCCCTAGTGGTGGTCTAAAAATGGGGGTAGAGCAAAGAGAGAAGAAAAAGAAAGGCTTAACAATTTTGGACTGTCTAAAATGGTGACAACGGGGGTTGTAGGGGGGGGGGCAGTCAGGGAAAAAAAATCTTCAAATGGCGAGTCAAAAACATATGATGGAGCCCCCCCCCCCCCCCAATCCTGAAAATCTTCCTTAAACATAGGCTTAGGAACTGGTGCAGCCCCCCCTCCCCCCCCCCCCAAGGGGGCACAGTTCCCACTCCCATTTTCCATCACATGGGGGCCCCTTTTCTGATAAGAGCCCCTATATGAGTGGACCAAGAAAAGGCAGCGCGTTTGACTGACCCACTCGAGAGGAAACTAATGGAACAGCTAAAAATATGTTACCAAACAAGGTAATAACCATCTTGTATCTGTTTTGTTCCCGAAGGACATGGTCGCAACCATGAAAACCCTTTGTGACCCTGATGTGCGGTCAACAGCACAAGTGCACCCACTCCCATTTCCATCACATTCATGTAAGGGCCCCTTTTCTGATAAGAGCCCCTATGTGGGGGCACCAAGAAAAGGCTGCACGTTTGACTGACCCACTCGAGAGGAAACTAATGGAACAGCTAAAAATCTGTTACCAAACAGGTAAAGGTAATAACCATCTTGTGTCAGTTTTGTTCCCGAAGGACACGGTCGCA
Source organism: Strongylocentrotus purpuratus (assembly GCF_000002235.5). Classification (NCBI taxonomy): domain Eukaryota; kingdom Metazoa; phylum Echinodermata; class Echinoidea; order Camarodonta; family Strongylocentrotidae; genus Strongylocentrotus; species Strongylocentrotus purpuratus. The sequence continues at coordinate 3,758,405 of NW_022145597.1, forward strand.
ACCATGAAAACCCTTTGTGACCCTGATGTGCGGTCAACAGCACAAGTGCACCCACTCCCATTTCCATCACATTCATGTAAGGGCCCCTTTTCTGATAAGAGCCCCTATGTGGGGGCACCAAGAAAAGGCTGCATGTTTGACTGACCCACTCGAGAGGAAACTAATGGAACAGCTAAAAATCTGTTACCAAACAGGTAAAGGTAATAACCATCTTGTGTCAGTTTTGTTCCCGAAGGACACGGTCGCAGCGATGAAAACCCTTTCTGACCCTGTAATGCAGTCAACAGCACAGGTGCACCAGATCAACCCGTATATATTTGCTTGTGTCCGGGGCTCGATGGATCATATGAGTGGCTGGCACACCCTGAACCATGTGTGCGATGATGCGAGGGTCCAGTGTAAGGACAGGGTCCAGTGTAAGGACAGGCTTAACGCCACAAAGAACCGGTACAGAGTTAGCACCCTGTGTGCAGGACTGAAAATTCCTCAATCAGACCTTGATTTGTTCTTCAAACACATGGGTCACTCAGAAAACATCAACAAGAACATCTACCGGACTCCACTTGCTATCCAAGTCCAAGAGATTGTCAAAGTGGGGAAAATCTACAGCTATTAGACGGAGCAGTTATGTACATTGTAGCTCGACGTTCATTAAATCAACTTTCAATAAATAGGTCTGTATCACCAGATTGCTTAAATTTTGAAAACAGATACTTTTAACGGCCTACTGCAATTTTAGCAAAACCGTGGTACTGGTGAAGAAACAAACATCATTTTCATACAGTCAGATGTCTCCTTAATCCCTTGCTTATCAACTGATGTGGTTTTAATCATCAATTCCCCCAAACCATATGAATTACAGCGCACCGTGAGTTACTGAAAGTAATAAAGATTAAGTTAAAATACAACATCTTTGGTGCACACTTATCTTTAGTAAATAAACAATAAAAAAAGGATATATTTTTTCACTTTGAACTTTGATGATTATTCTACTGATTGTAGAAAATCAATGGTGTATTGTTTACTTTAATCAAATAAATGTCTTACTATTTGTAATACCCAAACCAGATGTAAGAAGACTTGGCAAAGAAAAGGAATACCTCAGAGGGTCGCTTCCATGCCACATTTCCCTATGTGCACACTATCTCTGCTTGGAAGGAATCTTTTCGGCATGTACTCAGTGCTTTTCCTTGCTATGTTTTCAACACTTCAAGGAAGACATGTGCAAAAATCATGTAGAGAAGGCTAGAATCATTTACAACATCCTTTCGTTCATGTTATGGTTTCTAGCCATTTTGACTAAGATTTCATGAACAGACTAACCAAGGTATCCTTCTTTATAAAACGTTGGGAAGGATGAAAATGACATTTTATACGAAAGGGACTAAATAGAAATGATCATTTAAAAATAAATCTGTGTAAATTTTCTTGATTTTTTTTTTCTCAAACAGAATGATACAAGCCCTGGATCCTCGCATAGTGCAATAACACAGAGCAATTTTCCAACTGATTCTGGAAACCTTGACCTACATTGTAGCAGACGTGCCAGAAGAAATGTAAAGCCCAAGTCAACCGCCCTAAATCGCAAAGTGTTTTGTGAGAAGTACAACTTGTCCTTTCACAAACTTCAGAAGGACCAGTGTAACAAGAAGAAATGTAAAGCCCAAGTCTATCGCCCTATATCACAGATGAAGCTAGACTCCGATGAAGAGGGAGGTATCTGCGGGTGTATCCTCAACGATTGATGTGCCAGGTTTTAAGGAACCATGTACAAGTCCACACTTGTGGCACAGTTCAATAGGCATCCCAATGTTTCTGCCGATAGACTGAAATGTGTGAGAAATTAACAGAGTAAACAGAATGGAGCCTCTTCTAGTATTGAGCAGGATATGGTGGGGCTTCAAGATGATTGTGCTATTTTAAATAAAGACTGAGGTACCCGATGGATTTTCCTTTTTTCAGATTACTAGAATAGTTCAAATTACTAGAATGAGAAAGAAAGGGCAAAGCAGAGGCTACATTGAATATAGAGAGCCAATACCATTGAACAAATTGTCTGAATTTTCAAATGTTGAAATTATTGTTTGCATGTATAAGTCTGAAGGAAGCGACACATACATGTACAAAGTGAGTACAACTCAAGAAGGGCTACAAATATTCAGTTTAAGATCTCTAATTTCACCTGTAGAATTGACATATATCATGGAACAAGATGTGTATAGATTATCAGGTGATGATCTCCAGGTTATTAAATCATGCATCTCTAAAATCGTAGAACATCTTCTAGTCTGGCTTCTAGTCAGTCAAGTAGATCCAGGAGTGTTTTGTGAAAAGTACAACTTGTCCTTTCACAAACCTAAGAAGGATCAGTGTATTACAAGTGTTCAGCCTTTCTTCATCTCCCTAATGATAAGAAGGAAGATGCTGCAGAGGAGCACAAACTGCATATCGAGAGGAAGGAGAGGGCTCGGCAAGAGAAACAAGCTGACAAAGAACGTAGTGAAAGGTACCCATTTTTTCAGACGTTTACGTTTGATCTTCAACAGACATTGCAGACTCCATCATCCAACGCTTTGACATGACAAAAACATGGTCAATGACAAACGTGGAACAAGGGGCAAGAACTGTTGACGACATAGTAGCCTGTGCTCACAAAAGAACAAAAGATGTAACAAAATTCAATTGCAATGAAGAACCAGTTTTTCTCTCAGTACCGGTCCATAGAGTTGTTCCCGACACTCTTCACCATTGCCTACGCATACATGTATAGCCATCCTGCGAGACCGCCAGCGCATCCTCGAAGCTTATGACAACCAATCACACAACAAGAACGCGGCCGCAGATCACGTGACCAGTCGCGGCGCCACTGCCTGAACCCGGAGCAGGATCTCCGTGAGGACCGTCCTGCCGCCTAGCATAAAATTCTGTCGCAGAAAATTAGCAAACAACACCTACAATCTTCGCAAAGAAACAAACCTATCGACGAAGAGCATCGTCAAATGAACGGATATCATTCTCCAGTTCAAGGAAAAAAGCGCGAAAGATTGGAAAACCTACACTGACTAGCGCATAAACATGATAGACATGGACATCATATATTATGATTGACAAAATATTTCCGAAACTACAGACGATATGCAAGAGAACAGATACAAATTAAAGTAAATCAATGAAAAGAATGATTTTTTGAAATACTTAAATAATAACGTTAATCAATCCTTATTTTTTAATCCAACAAATATTCAAGAGATTTAGAAATTGTTCGTTCATTAAAATGCAGTAAATCTAGTGGCTACGATGAATTAAGTGTATCTTTATTTAAAACAAATAATTCACTTCATAGCTTCCCTGTTATCATATATCTTTAATTTATCTCTTTTCCAAGGGATTTTTCCCGACCCACTAAAACTTGCAACTTATGCATACACTTCCACGGTTTCAACATATGCACAACTTATAGTTTGTCATAAAAAATAAATGGTCATAATTTATGGATAAGACAACACCTGTCAGTGGCAATCCTGAATTATGAGCTTGTGTAAGGGGGTTCAGTTGACAGTTTCTACGTCAACGTACATAGGTTATATACTCTTAAATCACCTTTGTTTTTGTGTCATTGTAGTCCACCTACCAGATGAACACAATGTTTACTTCTAGCAAGGAAAGGAAGATGAAGCACTAGCAAGAGCAAGCGAAGGAAAGACTATGCTAACAGCATGGTTTCACTTGAATACAAAAGACTTTTCAGCCAAGCAGTATGTCTATACAAAAATTCCCCACCACTACGTGTACGACTCAAACAAACGGCAGTGGAAAATTTGCCAAAGGCATCACAAAATAATATCACACATGTACAGTGTAACCCAAAGGATAAGGAGCGTACAGCATGTTCCACATCTTTGCTGTGATATTTGTGCACGTGATTGTAAATGTGGAACAGATTCATGCAATCACCCATCCTTTCAAATTGCTGAAAAAAGAACTACCGGTACCTTCAATGATAGAGGGTGTAGCAGGTACTGCTGGTAGAGCTCAGGTAGACTTGCATGATATTGCAGGTCTATGTACAACTAACGAGAGTGCAATAGACACTCAAGATGTTCATGATATACCAGGCATTTTGGGCCAAGATCTATTGGGTCATTAACAACCTGAGGACTACAGTATAGATGGAGATTGCCTGTCACTGAAAAACAAAAAAAAACTTTCTAAGAGTAGAAACTTAAGTGTTAAGATTCAGAGAAATAGAGGAGAAGAGTACATGACAGAAAAAAACGAACAAGAAGATGGCTGATGGGAGGGATTATCCACTTGTTTCAAACTGTAACCATAACTGTACCCAGCGAAACCTCAAGCTTAGTGCTTAGAGCTGACATTGGAGGAACGTGAACATGTGAGACATGCCTTCTATGATCTTGCGGATTTCGTAAAACAGAGGGAATGGATATTTCGACATATAGATCTGAAAACAATTGGCAAGAATAATCCTTACTATCTGCCAGGTCATGCCTTTGCAGGGCACTGTTCATTAACACAGTAGGAAAAACAACACGCCAGAAACGCATTGTTATTACAAAGATTGGATCTTGCGGGTGATTGAGTTGGAAAAAAAGGTGGCAGACAGGCTGACAGGGAGTCAAAAAGATTGTGATGAAGTGCTCAGACAAGAAGGCATTGATCACATTGCTCGTTTCCCCATGGTAGGATCAAACAACTGCCGCTCATCATCATCATGCCAATACTTGTCATCAGATTTGAAGGCACCTATAATGCACAGGATGTACAAGGCAGGGCATCCATTCCCTTCTACAGATCAATGCTTGAAAAGCTTAATCTGAAATTCCGTTGGTATTGTCAATAATTTCTTTTTCTGTTCCACAGGAAAACAGATCCAGGGCTGGTAAAACATACAGACTTCAGTGGGAAAACTCTACAAGACCAAGTCAGGCTAGGCTACCCAACCTCTCACAGCAAGGAAGAAATGGCAACTCCAGAAATTCCATCGCCCAAGGAAAGACCTCTGTGGTATCTGGGATTCTTACCGGTATCTGTTTCTCAGAAGGAGCCCCTGCAAGAAAGGTATGATCAGCACATAACGGAGAAGGTGGAAGTACGAAAGAGGAAAGAGAAAGCCAAAGTGAAGGCACAAGAGAATAGAGAATTCTGCGCAGCTGTATTTGACTTGCAACAGGTTATCTACCTCCCTCAATCTAAGAGAAGCAGGCTGTTTTATAAGAGGCGCCTGGCTAATTACAATTTCACTGTGTATAATCTTGCTTCCAAAGAGGGTACATGTTATTCGTCGCATGAAGGACAGACACGAGGTGGAGCTTGTGAGATAGCTTCCAATCTGCATCGATTTCTCATTGAGGAAGATGCCAAGGGAGTCAAAGAAGTAAAAAATTTTGTGCCGGTTGCGTCGGACAAAATAATAACTCAATACTTCACTCAATGATGCTATCATTCTTCAACAAGTCAGCTAATGTTGAGAAGATTTGCATCAACTACTTCGAGACTAACCATGGCCAGTCTGAGGGAGACTCCATGCACAGTGTGATTGAGCGGCGCAGACAGACATTTTCTTGCCTGCGCAACTTGCCTCTCTGTGCCGTATGGCAAAAGAGACGCCCCCGAGGTACAACGCTGTGGCTGTCCATGCAACAGATGTCATTGACTGGAAAACATACATTCAGAAAAGGGGAGGGGAGTTCTGAGGGTGAGGTCACCTATGGATTGGACAAACTTCAAGTCTATTAGGATGAGCAAAGAAGAAGTGGACACAATCTACTAGAAGTCCAGAAGTAGTGGTCAAGAGGAAATGCTGGAACCACAGAGCCTCTACGAAGGAGGTCCACCAAAAATAGCACAAGCAAAATTTGAAGACCTCATGGCCTTGTGTTGCCAACAAAACCCAGTCGTCTCACACCCAGATGTTCTATAAAACTGCCACAATAATCTTAACCTAACACAAAAACTAACTCCTCCCTGAACAATTTATCATAATTTCATAACCAAGAATTATCTCAAGATTTCGTCAAGCCATCATATTATCATATTAATCCAAAACCAATGATTCTGTGAGCTAGTGAGGAGAAAGCTCTATACTCTCAGGCCTTGCCAGTTGCATTGGGTGACTTTCTGGTTGATGTATATTACTACTTGGACAAAAGGAGTAAACATATCAAAGGAGTGAAAGCACTGCAAGAACTCTGTGATGCCCCTACACACAGGATTCTGAAGCGTGTAACAAGAAGATGGTTGTCACTTGGTCAGTACCTAGACAGGCAGATTGAATAGTAAGAGCCACTTTGGCACTTCTTCAAAGAAGGATAAAGCCGATAAAAGCCATAACATCAAGGAAAAAGAACACGGCTGTATCTACTGGAACTGCAGCATCTGTAGCTACATTAAGCACTCGTGGAGCGAGAGTTATCGCTACCATTAATTTATCCTCTGCCTCAAAACAGACATCAGGGACAGAACCAAAATCAATGGTGAGAGCAGGTAGCAGCACCGGTCCTTCAAGTTCATCTCTTAGAGAGCAGATCCCTTCAGAGTCAAGAAAAACTGTACTCCAATCTACAGGCAAAAGAGGACCCAACTTAAGTTCTGCTTTTGCTAAGTCAGAGACCTACTCCTTCCTTGGCTGCACCTAGCTCAAGCTCTCACCTCAAGCGTAAAATTGAATCTGGTACTCCGACCTCTTCTGCTGGCAGTAAACGCAAGTCTAATCGGCCTGCAGCTACAGTAAGTGTGCTACTACAACTAAAAGTGCATCTTCCTCCCACACCTTGCAGGAATCTAGAGAAAAACGTCCTAACAGAATGTTCTTGTCACCTCAAACAAAACTCTATCTTCCTATGAGAAACATCTATTGCATTCGAAAATGCATAAGTCAGAGAAGTCTCTTGCTAGTTTCATCACTAATCAAATGGTCTAACCTATGGAAAAAGTCCATGTAAAGGTGAAATACAGGAAATACCAATGAGGACTGAGCTTCTTTGTGGTAGAAAAGACAGAATACTTGATGTTGGTAGGGATTGGCTAGCAATAATACCTCTGAACTGGGGGTCACTCGTGTCTCAGTTCAGGAGTACACAGGACAAAGGACATAGGTCAAATGTCCATCGGGAGAGTGTGCTTGATAGGGTCCTAGAGTGTCGTGCTAAAGTTGTTCAGGGGATATCAAGTACTGGTAGCCACACAAGCCTTTGGCCTTGGAGTTAACATCAAGTCTATAGGATGGATCATTCACATTGGCTGCCAGAAGAACATTCCCCAGTGGGTACAACAATCTGGAAGAGCTGGCAGAGATGGAAAGCCGGCAAGTGCTGCCATCTTCTTCTCAAAACATGCCAATCTTCAAAGAATGAAATTCTGGGTGAACGATGCCAAAGATCATGCTGAGAAGAGCATGAAGATCGAAGACTTCAAGAAAGTATGGCATTATATATATATATATAGTGCAATGGCTGGGATTCGCCTACACCATCAGCAGAAGCTGTACTCTGGAGAAGATGATGAGCGGGTATAAGCACATGCTGAAAACAATGTCTGCTGTGATGGCTGTAAACTGAAGAGTGGGAAAAAGTATGATGCCACTACAGATGTGAAGGCAATAACAGATGACCTGCAAGAGCTTCAGGATTTGGGCATGAAGTGTGTGACAGAAAGAAAACTTGTAAAATGGCTAGAAGGTAAAGAGCAAGACTGGGTGAAAGACATGACTAACAGAGACGTATTGGAGAAGTCTCCAACCTTTGGCAGCAAAAACAAATACCAGAGTAAGCTGCATGTTGTGCTAAGGCAGGCAGTTGGACGGGACATTGTGTCTTTGGTCATCCTTTTCACAAAGGTCAAAGGGCATTGGAACATTGTCACCAAATACTTTGCCTTCAGTGATGAGAACAAGTCGGCATTAAGTCACAGCAAAGCCTTGTTTCTCCCACACCAGGAGGATATTCAGAAGCACCTGACAAGATTCACAGGGAAAGGAGAATGTAAAAACCCTTGTAAAGAGAAGATCAGGAATCAAGGGCAATCACATTCTCATTTGGATCTTAGAAGATGGAGACTGGGAGCCCATCACAAAGAAAGAACACTACATCAATGTAGGCTTTGATGGGGGCCTTAACACCTTGCTATATGCAGAGGATTTCAGTAATCTCCCGGGGTGCCCAGTTTCTCTGAACAAGGAAGATTTCCTATGGAACGATGTTGTGATGGGAAAAGGGTCAGGCTTCCCCAAGAAGAAGCTGGAAGTCGTAATAAGAGGAGAAAATACATCAGTCTTCATTAAGAAGAATTGTTGTTCTGGAATCAAAAAGTGCAGTGGGGATGAGACAAAACAGACAAAATAGATGTCTTCGTCACCAAGATAGTCTACTTCAAGAAACAGGGAAAATGCCCAGGAATTTTTGTTTATATTCGTCCTGCACAGATTACAGATAAAAGAAGATGGCTGGGATTCTTAAGTTATCTTATTAATGAGAACTGTTGATGAGCTCATGCCTGTAGGTGTACTACCTGTCAGCTTCCACCATTATTATTATTATTGGAGATTGTATGTATGCAGATGGCCTATAATCAAACTAACAAGTTGTATCTCTTCATGTCCTTTATGTGCATTGTCAAGCTATTTGAATTTTTTCGTCAACCAAATATAAACCAGATTGAATTTTGAATATTTACATTGAAAACAAAAGGTCTACCGGTACCTCTATTTTTACAGAAAGCAATGGACATGGAAATGCCACAAGGAAATGCCACAATCACAACTCCAGTGAAGAATCCACTTGATGTGGTGGCAGAACCAGTAACAGCTGTAGTAGGCATGCAGCAACCAGCAAAGAAACTAAGGCTGGAATTTGTAAGTAATTTGGTCATTCGTATATCTAGATACTATTATATATGTGCTTAATTAGTTCTTTTTAAAGAAGTTCCTTGTCTGCCACCCTTGTGGTTCTTATCTTGATTTCAATTCTTGAGGTACATTACCAAATTTGCCTGAAACTTTGTTCTTCCCATGTGTCTTTATTTATATAATTTCTTTTAGTAATTTGTGTCAATTTTTGTTCTGTGTGTATCTGTTTAGCTTGAATTTGCAAGTCAGTAATGAAATCCCAGAGTGGTAAATGTACAGGTTCTGCCTCTTAATACAACCAATTGAAGTTTAAAAAAATGTTAACTTTGATGTGACATAATATCGAGTATCATGAAAACAATTATAGATTTGTATTCATTTTGATTTCTACTGTGATTCTTAATTCAAGGATGTACGGGCAATACTGACGAGGAGAATTGAAGGGGAGACTCTGATCAAAGAAATGGAGGAAGGTTTGCTCAGTTACACCCTTGCCTCTAATATGATCAAAAACTATGGCAAACAGTAAGCTCTATCTACATTTTCTGTGTCCTCTATTTTTGTCAAATATGAAATTACATTGCAAGCAATCAGAGCAGGCGCGTACGCAGGATTTTTTCAAGGGGGGGGTTTTAACATTTATAAATCGGTCCGAAAATTTCGCAACGACTCAGCCAGCCGCTGAATAAGCGGGGGGGGGGGGGGGGGGGGGGGGGGGGTAAGAGGACATATTTTTTTTTTTTTTTGGTCCCAAAAAAATCGCAACGACTCAGCCGACCGCTGAATAAGCGGGGGGGGGGGTAAGAGGACACTTTTTTTTTTTTTTTTTGGTCTCGAAATTTGGAAATTTGACATTTTGCTCCGTTGGGGGGGGGGTAAGGTCACCTTTTTTAGGTCGGCCATGGGAATAATTTTTTTTTTTTAATAATTAAAAAAAAAAAAAAAAAAAAAAAAAAAAAAATCCAAAAGGGGGGGGGGGGGGGTTTTAGGTTTTTTTTAGGGGGGTTTACACACACAAAATTTCCAAAGGGGGGGGGTTTAACCCCCCAAACCCCCCCCCCCCCCTGCGTACGCGCCTGAATCAGAGAGTATGTTTTTTTTAACTAAACTGATGTGTTGTTGTGAAAGTTTGCAAAGTTGGATTTAGCTCAATTATGCTTAATTATAATATATGTATTTGTAAATGTCCAGCACGACCGATTGTTTATGCTCAATATGGAACACTCTTTCTCAAGTGATCAGAAATAGCAGTAATAAGTTGAAATAACTTCAAAAGTACCCGTATCTGTTAATTTGGCATATAATTATTTCTCTCTTATTGCATCTTTCTCTATTTGTTATGTGATCTTTTGCACAGGTTGCGCCTTGAGCATTTGATTATCATGTTGATCTAGTGCCTTACAAATCATGTTTATTATTTATATCATTGTAATTCTCTCTTGGTAACCATGTGTTCAGTTGAATAGTGATTTTTTAAATTGTGTCACAATGCCTTCTTATTCCAACAGTTTCAAGTCACATGTCAAACTGGCCTTGGCCAAAGCTATTACCGAGCAGTTTCCACTCTTGGATAACAAGGACGGTGATGGTTATGTAAGTCTATGTCATGTTCCGATTTAAGGAAAATATCATCGTGCTCATAACATAAAGGTCATTAGAGTGCGGACATAGACGCACAAAAGAATTATAAAGAAATGTAGACAGTAAACCATATGTGATACTTGGTTTACATTTGACCCGGATGCCGTACGATAAATTGGTCTACAATTTTTCTGGGGCATAGTAGGTGGCTACAGACTACGATGTTTGTGTTTACATTATCTACGAGCATCATGCCATTTCTTGTATTTGTCATCGGAGGCAGGCCACAGCATATCCGTACAGAGCAGGGAAAAAATACACCGAAATGCCAAAAAGAGACAATATTTTCTTTAGTTTTACGTACTAGCATGTAAATGAACAAATTGAATTAACTTGTACCAATGTTTTTTCTAATATACTATCTTTCTAGGCAGCATGGTTCACTCCAGGCAGAGGCCATCGTGATTCATCTGGCTTCCTGGAAAACTAGTATGGATTTCCCATAATTGGTATGAAAATTAAAGATCATTATGGCAGTACGGAATGTTGCCTAAAATTACGGATTACAAAAAAACACTCAGTGAGAAAGACGGGAAAGTATCAAGTATTCTCTTAGTAGAAGACAATTTTTCATGGAAAACAGATGTGTTGTGATGACCTGAAAATCAATATTTAGCAACTTTGGGTGAGTAAAATCACCAACAACAAAAAAAAAGGAAAAAAGAAGAAGATAATCGTGCGTGCATGCATCCGCGCAGTGTTGGAGTGCTGTTTTTCTTTAGATTCATAGCGTCACATAGAAAATTACTGATTTATTCCCAAAATTACTGATTTTGAGCCTTACTAAATTTCTGTTCTGGAGGTTGGCAGCTCTGGTTGTAGTATCTTGATATTTGACATACTATACTGTGTAGCAAGACCACTGACCAATGGTTTGGAAATATAGATCATAGCAGAGTAGCTTGATAAACGTACAGGTTGATAGTCCACCGGATGACCACCCACAAGAAACAAGAAAGCCTTTGTGTTTGTGACAACAATGTATGGTCAGCATGACCACATGGTTATATGGCGAGTTTAAGCATTCTAGCCTCAACAAAGCTTACAGCTACAGTATTGTACGTAAATCCAATATCTCTCGTGTTCATCTATTCATTTGTCTGATTGTAAATGGCCACTCTTGACAGGTGGCCTCCATAGGAAGGTAGCTACAAGACTGGATTGACTGTATTATTAAACATATATTCACATAAAAAAAATAAGAACTATACATTGTAAATATTACCTCACATTTATGATGGCACTGTGCCTTTGGGTGCAAAAATGGTGATTTTGTAGATGGGCAGTAGAGCTAACATGGAGAGATTAGCGAAGATGATGAATCCGGCCACATACCCTGTATGGTCAACGAGCAGTCCGGCCAGGGCCGTGAAGATGACCTTCCCCAGGACTTCAGCAGTGGCCATGGTGGTGTGTGTGAGGGTCTGCACACAGGCCTGAGAGGCACGCTGGGATGTGGTCATCATCAAGGTGAAGGTTGCCGTGGTGATGGCCCCGCCCAGTAAGAGGATGAGGTAGAATGGAAGGCACAATACTGCAAGGATTTGAGAATTTGGTGTGGAAGGGGAGGATGAATATTAATGGAATGAGTGCACTGTCCTTAAATATACTGACAAACATGATAAAGAAAGAAAGAAAGAAAGGAAAAGATCATTTGCTTAAGAAAGATATGACGATGTGCAGGGAGATGTATTGATAATAAAGCAAAGCATCTGAGAATTGTTGTGAGAGTGTGAATGTCAATGGGTAGAAAGATATTGCCTTTTAATTCAGTGACATGCATATATGTTGCAGCAATTCATTGTAATAATTATTTGTTTGTATGATTGCTTGTGCGATCTCAGTGACATCAATGTGACATTCAATGAAATTAAAGTTTAGACAGGTATTTAACAGATTAAAGCAGTCACTTAATTATCGTTTCAGTGTGTCAAGTAATATTGGCTACCTCAGAAAAATCAAAACATTCCTTGCTAATGCTATTGCCCTTGAAATACATTTAAAAAGGTGCATGCTAGAGATTTGGTGGTGTACTCAAGAATCACAAGCAAATAATGGTTGGAAATGGAAAATGATTGACACAAAACGGTAACTTACACAAAGGGTTAAAGCTGCCATCTAGCCATATCATGAAAGACAGAATGGACAACGCGATGAACCTCCAGAAACAGAGACTACCAAGCTCCAGGGAAAGTGATCTACATAAGAAACAGAGGAGTTGTATGATTGTTATTAGGAATTTGTTATTATAATTACGTATCATGTATTATATTGTTGTAATTTGTAGGTTAACATTACTCTGTATTTTATTTTTTGTTACACGCTTAGAAACTTTGTATTAAGCGCTATATAAATGTAATATATTATATACCTCACTTAAGTAATCCAGCAATCTGATTGGTCGAAATTGCATTCATAAACTTTAACTGTTCCTGTAAAAACAGACCTATTTTCCCAATAACCATGGTTATTGGGAAAATAGGTCAGTCTCCATGGTTACCCCATAGGTTTCAGGGAATAATTTTCCTGGTATCGCATCGCAATTTGCTATGCATTTTTGCATGACTGCTATACAAAATATCTTTTGTGTAGCAGTTTTCTTCCATAGAAATGTACAGAATTTCATTTGAAATATTTATCCATCGGCTGAAATTGCTAATCAAAAAATTTGAGGAAAATTATTCCCTGGGTTTACATGTTAAAAAATGGTTTGAGCGATGGAGGATACCGTACGTGTGCGAAGAATTGGTCGGTAATTTCAATACAATTGAATCTTGATCGATCTTACCGACAATTTTATCTTGCATTGTTGACATGAAGACGAAAATAAACTTCCAAAAACAAAAAAAACAACATCTGCCGATAGATCTTGATCTAAGTTCGTGCCAATATGCATTGCAAAAGTAAAAGGAGGGCCCGATTAATGGAGCAGCCGCGAATCATCAATCACGCGAGGCCATTTTCAATCCATTTTAATGTATATATTAGAGAAAACTGTTAAGTATGGTAACAGAGCGAGATAGCCGAGCGGTTTAAGGCGCTGATTTTAGTTACATCACCTTTTGTACGCAAGAGATCGAATCCCATCTTCGACAAAAGTTTTTTTATTTTTTATTTTTTATTTTTTATTTTTTATTTTTTTGGCATATAAAAGTATTAAAGGAAACCAAAACCTTCATACTAAGTTACTTTTATTGTAAAGTTTAAAAGATTTGAATAAAATCAGTGAAAATTTGAACAAAATCAGGCAAGGAATAAGAAAGTTAGAGCTTTTTGAAATGACTAGTCACTAGAGGGCAGTATTCAATTTGATGACATCATCTGTGAACAACTCTCCAAGCCTTTTGTACATAAAATTTCATAATTTTGTTGTTTTCTTTGTATTTATTTGTGTTCTTGATCCGACTTCATACCATGTGAAGTAGAATATCATTTTGCATTCTATATCTTGCTTTCAGGGGATTACATTATCTCAATCACAAGAAAGAAGGAACTAGATGGAACTTCGACTGCGCGCAGTCGAAAATGATGCCTCCGTCATAGAGCAATTTTACAAACCAAAACAGAAGAAATTTTTCAAATTCAAGTTCAATTGTAATCCATTAAGAGGTTCTCAGAATATCGTGATTACAAGCAATTTCTCATTTACAATTAAAAGTATCCCCAAACACTCATTGGGGTACATTAGTTTATTATATTTCTTGCTGTTCTTGAGATAATGCGATCACGAGCTCTTTTTGCATACCTAATGAGCCCTGTGACCTGTGACCTTTGACCTTGTGACCCCAAAATCTAATCAGTTCATCGGCTCTGCAAGATACATACAAGACCAAAGTTTGGCAGGAATCCATCAATCGGTTCTTCAGATAACGCGATCACGAGCTGTTTTTGCATACATAATGAGCCCTGTGACCTTTGACCTTTGACCTCGTGACCCCAAAATCTAATCAGTTCATCGGCTCTGCAAGTAACATACATGACCAAAGTTTGGCAGGAATCCATCAATCGGTTCTTCAGATAACGCGATCACGAGAACGGGACGTACGGACGTACGGACGGACGGACGGACGGACAACCCGAAAACATAATGCCTCCGGCTACTTCGTAACGGAGGCATAAAAACATGAAATTTGGTGTACAAAAGGCATGGAGAGTTGTCCACAGATGATGTCATCAAATTGAATACCGCCCTCTAGTGACTAGTAATTTAAAAAAGCTCTTACTTCCTTATTCCTTGCCCGATTTTGTTCAAATTTTCACTGATATTTTTCAAATATCTTAAACTTTACAATAAAAGTTACTTAGTATGAAGGTTTGGGTTTCCTTTAATGACTGCTTTAATATTCAAGAAATAGTTGTTTTTATACGCTCTTGGGAAGGTTACAATTGGGCTATTGCCCTCGGCACGCCTCGGGGCAATAGCACAATTCTAACCTTCCCTTGAGCATATAAAAACAACTATTTCTCTCAAAGCAGTCATTAATACTATATTATTATTATTATTATCATATCAAATTATTTGTCCAGTAATCATAATAAACATCTGGGCAAGTGGTGCTGTAATAATAATCTCTAATTCATGAAGTGGAAATGAAAAATTTGAATGAAAATGGTTGATTACGTATTCACATTGTATATAAATGTGTATGGGTGCCTACTGTATCAATGGCCCAGAAAGCTAATTGAGTTGATACATATTGGAATCAAGCAGGTACAGTGGAAAGATGCTGACAAAATTCTTCCTCTTTTAACTGAATTCATCGTTTAACAATGTTAAATCTGAGATGCACGGCCCTACATGTTATCAGTGTCTGTGATATGGTGTAATATTGAAGCCCTACAAAAATTGCGCTTCAAAATGATCAGAAGTGCCTCAAAAAAAGTAAAAATCTTTAAGTGACCGATTTTTCCCACTCTCATCTTCCCCAATATACTGTAATGTTATGAAAACCGTTTGGCAAAATTTGTAATTCCAATCATAAATATCTTGATAATCAGACAGGCGATTGGCTTGTAAAAGTTTATAATTATCATTGCAGCATGAGCTAAATCCAGGATTTTGTTTCAGAATCTGAGACAAAGTTACGAGATCCCTTTAACAGAATTTTAAGCTGTGAAAATTTCATATATTTCTCTACTTTCTTTCATAATTTAGCTATTAATACAGGATGGATTTCTTTTTCTTTAAGTGGGTGATAACAACATTTGTTAATTCCTCTGACATGTCTCTATTACCTGTGCTTTGTATTATGGTTGAGGAGCCAACCGCCAAGAAGAGAGCCACTAATAGATACACACTGGGCAAGGAGACCTGTCCAGAAGGCTACTTGATTGGTTGTGACATCACAGTCAAGCAGGTACATTGGAAAGATGCTGATGGCACCTTGTTCACCTGAATAACAGAAGAGGGAAAGATTGAGGAAGAGACTGAGTGAGAAAGATTGAGAGCATGTGTTCAAATTACAGGTCAAGGGACGGAAGGAGTGAGAAATACAGGGGAAGAGAAGTACAGAGAGAGAGAGAGAGGGAGGGAGGGAGAGAGAGAGAGAGAGAGAGAGAGAGAGAAATGAGAGTACATTCAAAAAGCAGGAAAAGAAGAGGAAAAACAGAATGAAAAAAGCAAGTGAATTACAGCGACAAATGATAAGGATGGTAAAACAGGATGCAGAGATATAAGAGAAAGAGAGAGAGAGGGGGGGGGGGGTAAAAAAAGAAAAGGAAGATGTATAAAAGAGTTAGTACAACAAAGTATGAGACAGGGGAAAGATTAAAAGAATGCAAGAAGATGGATTGAGAAACAGTATTATGTGGAGTGGATATGTTCTCTGTTTTAATTTGGAATTAGAGAAATCCAATTCTGATAAGTACTACAGTATATCATTTTAAAGCTGAAAATCTTCTCTTTTATAAAAAGACATAATAAAGCTCCACACACACACAAAAACAAAAACAAAAAAATAAAATTCTGGAGACTGGCATTTGGTAGTTTTGTGGTGCGCTGGGTCACTTGCATAATGTCACAGAATGTAATGAACATTGTCATCTTCTTTACGCTTAATCTCATTTCAGTTCTGACGTCATACAAAACATGTACAATGTATGTTAATCTTAATTAAATGACAGCGAAATACTCTCATCTGACACTATTGCATTTATTTTCACTATACCTAGTTTGTAGATTAGAAGGTATAGCAACAGCCATAGCATGCCTGGACCTCTCAGCACAGAGGCCAAGTCGTCATACAAACTTCCTTGGTGGGCATCCTGCATGTGAGATTCAGAGTGTTTCCCACATTCCCAAGCTGCTGTATGTCTTGCCAATGGTTGGTCATGAACGCATTCCCGTCTATGCTTTATTGCAGTTCTAAAATGGTCATCACTCGAAAAGTCTGATGGTGAAGTATATTGTCTTAGATTCAAGGATGAGCTTCGCAGATTATATCCATGCGAAGGACAAACTACCTGGTGTTTGCTGTACCCGTTCCTCTCAATTTTGTAGGTGGATGTATCATCTTGCTCAGCACCAAGTTTAGAAAGGCACTCTTTATCTTGTTTATGGTTAAACAGATTTTTGGAATCACTGCTGAGAAAATCAGCAGTTATAGAAATATTTTTCTTATCAAGTTCTTCATTTTCGGCATCCAGGTCAGATTTCTTAGTTGGTAGCCCCAAATAAATCACAATTACTGTTATAAGGTACACGGTGGCTACCCATGTCATTAGCACACTCCATGAATAGAACTGACTTGCCCATGTCAGCATGCCGCCTCCGAACATTGCCCCCACTTTGTACGCCACGACCTGGATCGCGTTTCCCATCCCCATTTCTGTCTCTGTTAAGTTCTGAATGGCAAAGGTGTCCACAGCGATGTCCTGCACAGATACAAGGATGTTCATAGTTAAGAGAATAATGCTCAATGTCCAGGCAGATTGAACCGATATCATGGACGATGCAGCAAAGACGACAGAGAGGCCCGAGAGGCTAAAGGTCAAAGGACGTTTGATGGATGAAGAGCTGGTCACCACCGGAACCCACATGAGTTTCAGCATCCACGGAAGACTGAGTGCTCTTAGTAGAGAAACCTTTGTCAGTGAAGCACCAGCAGTATGCATGAGGATGGGTAGGAATGCCACCTGCGTGTAGAAACATACAATTTTAATTTGATCAGAAAGTGCAATGGACACACATCCCATTCTCAACTTCTCATTGGAACAGCAAGAAATAAAATAAGCAAATGTACCCCAATGAATGTTTGGGGATACTTTTAGTTGTAAATGGGCAAATAAAAGGCATCATTTAACAATATCAAATTTGAGATGCATGGCCCTACGTGTTATCAGTGTCTGTGAAATGGTGTAATATTGAAGCCCTAAACAAAATTGCGCTTCAAAATGATCATGAAGTGCCTCAAAAAAATAAATATCTACGTACGCTATATCCTCGCCCGAGTCATGAAAATGTCACGCATACATGTAGCTGATCTTTGAACTTGGTGTCTCTGAGACTGCAGTGTTATGAAAACCGTTAGGAAAACACAAAAATTTGGTTTCGATTCCAAACATATATATCTTGATAATCAGACAGGCGATCGGCTTGTAAAAGTCATGGGGTTCCTGACTGACCTAAAGGTCTATAATTATCATTGCAGCATGAGCTAAATCCAGGATTTTGTTTCAGAATCTGAGACAAAGTTACTGGATCCCTTTAACTAATTTCTTACTTAAACAAGTTACCTTCTGGCTTTGAGCAGACGTTGTCTTACCTGAAACCCATATGGCACACCTTGCAACCCATAGAGAAGCATAAGCCAATACACGTTGGATGATAGGACCTCCATTTAGGATTAAACATAGCCAAGTAGCTAGTAGCAGATCTTACTTCAATCAGTAAAATGTTGACAATTGTTTTGTTGACATTTTGCCTGCAATATATATCAGTTTCACTCTTCTCAACTGGCATCAGATTTGAGTCGTACCTGAAAGGAAACAAAATAACAAATACAATCATTAGTTTGTAATTTATTCAGTACAGTGAAATAAACTATCATGAAAGCTACACACACATACCACCCCTTGTAAGGCACAGTAGATGCCATATACTTGGACTTCATGAAGGCATTCGATACGGTGCCTCACCACCAGTAGACCGAATTTTCCGTCTCTTTCGTTCGTTAGCCTCTTATTGGGGTAGGGTCGGCCGGCTCTCTCTTTAGAGACGGAAGCCGTTTATACACATGTCCTTGCTAACGCCACGGCCAGTCCTGGTCGTAGCGTTTTGCCCCCAAAATCCCCCAAAATGTCATTTTACCTCGAGCATGTTATATTGTAAATTAGGCCTAGGCTATAATAAATCAGTTCCACTTACCAACTTGACTGAAATAATCAGTTTAATAGTCCCTTTTTAGGAAATTATGGGTGAAAGTCGGAATCCATGTTGAAAAAGATTTTCAAAATGGATTCCGATTTTGACCCATAATTTCCTAAAAAGGGACTATTAAACTGATTATTTCAGTCAAGTTGGTAAGTGGAACTGATTTATTATAGCCTAGGCCTAATTTACAATATAACATGCTCGAGGTAAAATGACATTTTGGGGGATTTTGGGGGCAAAACGCTACGACCAGGACTGGCCGTGGCGTTAGCAAGGACATGTGTATAAACGGCTTCCGTCTCTAAAGAGAGAGCCGACCCTACCCCAATAAGAGGCTAACGAACGAAAGAGACGGAAAATTCGGTCTACACCACCAGCTGTTTCTCAAATTAGAATCGTACAGAGTCTGTGGGAATCTACTTGCATGCATGGTTAGAGTCTTTTCTGAGTGGACGGCAGCAAAGAGTAGTGGTCAGAGGCAGGCAGTCTAAGTGGGGCAAAGTACTGAGTGGAGTGCCACAGGGCAGTGTGTTGGGTCCGTGTTTATTTTTCGTGTTTGTCAACGAACTTCCAAAAGTTGTGAACGCAAATATTTCAATGTTTGCAGAAGATAAAAAGTTGTATGTTCGTGCCGATACTGCAGATTTCAGAAAGCAGCTTCAAGAGGATCTGTCACCGATGGTAGAATGGGCTGAGAAATGGCAGCTTTCCTTTCATCCTGATAAGTGTGTAGACTAGTGTTTTCATATAACCGCCATTTTGACTGCACAATACGGGTTGCGGGCGAGCGGGCGTTATCGACCATAATGTCTCAGATCCTCATTACGGTAGATAAATTCACACAGACGCGCACTTGCTCGTAACCCACCATCAGTATGCACTTGTACTGTACAGCGGTTTGCCGTGAAACCTGCATGTGAAGAAGTGACTAATATCAATGTTTTTCCGAAAAATACTACAAAAATAACAAAAAAGTTCAAACGAAATAGAGTCTAGCTAATAAAAATAACGACTTTGAACTCATGATCTTTATTTAACATTTGGTGAATATTTGCTTCATTTTGGGTATGTTTAAGTGGGGTATCTCCACGCCGGAGTTATGGGTCAAATTTTGGATAGGCTTCTAAACTAGCGCCGTCAACGTCTAGAGCCTAGGCTCTACATGCTAGACTTCTTCTAAGTTCTAGCCTTCTAAAATTAAATCAAAAAAATTAATCCATCACTTTTGAGTACAAGAAGAAAATGCATCAATTAACGCAACAGATCATAAATATTTGTCTTTGATAATATTTTCTAACATACATCTTAAAACATTTCTAAAATACCACATGTAAACTTTTTCAAGTTACCGCTTTAATTCAACTGGCCGGGCACACAACAACGAGTGGGTAGGCCTACGTCAACAAGCGCCCCGCCTAGGCCGGCCGTGCATGCATGAGCCTGGCCATAGTCGACGCGTGCATGTGCCCAGTCCTGCTGCATGCTGTCCTCGATCCGGTCTCCACTCCAGGCCTGAAGTTCAGCTGTTTTACTGGTTAGCTTGAAATTGGATCCCTGGAATAAGCCTCACATCAGTGGTATGATACTTTTGCACTTCTATCCCTTGTATTTTCATAGCTCAAACAAATACAATTTCATTTTTAATAAGGAGCTCAGCTCAGCTCAGCTCAGTCGACTCGAGTCTTTTCTGCATGCACTGTGCAAAGTCAATGTAAATTGTCGGCAGTTAGAAATGTGTGGTCCCAAACACTGACATTGATGTGTTGTTGATTTTTTTCTTGAAAGTTTTTTATTTTTCATTCAATGAACCAAATTTAACATAATCGAGATGGAAATGGAGAGATTATCATGTTGATTTTGATAAGATAATAATTACAAGCATTACATTAAAATAGCAAAAAATCCAGCACTTCTGTATAGCGGTAGGCCTAGCAATTAACTGTTAAGAAGTGTTAGTAGTAGGGAGGCCAATGCCCGGGCGTAAGGCTTCTACACCTACGATTTGTGCGCTCGTCGCCCACTTCAAAAAATTAGCAAAGGGAAAAAAATGATGTAAAAATAAAAATTGAAGAAAATATGAAAAGAAAATACAATTATACATTTCACAACATACCTATAATCACGGATCTGTAACAGTCTTTCACCATTTGTTGACAATCTTGCAGATTTTGACGTTTTTTAATCCAATAACTGTGGTTGCAGACGACCTTGACGCACTCGCACCACCGACTAAGAAAATCCTAGAGGGCGTAGAGGTTTGCTCACTAAAAACCTTCTCATTGGCAGAAGGTAGACCCTAAAAATATGGGATCCGTTTTGAGTAAAGAACTTTTGATAGAGATCAACATTTCAGATGTTCACAATTGCCACTTCTAACAACTAGAAAATATAAAGAAAAAAGATTATATCTTTTTAAATACAGATTTTTACAAACTGAACATTCGAAAGTAGATAGAGTACGATGTTTCTGTCAATCTTGCGTTGGTTTGAGCCCTATAGCTACATCCATCTCAAAATGAGAAGGAAAACAGTGAACAGTGACGTCATTGTTCGCGCCAAAAATAAAGGGTATTGCGACATAATCTGAGCTCCGGTCAGATCGTGCGGAAAGCGTAGTCTTATTTATAGACCCTAGTACCTTATTCTCACAGCACTAGATACGAGTGTCGTGCAGTAATGTATGAGAAGTGTTAAAAAAGATATTTCAGTAAAAAAAAAGTCTACGTGAGCAGTCTATACTCCAATTGAGAATTGAAATGAAAGCCATGATTTGAAGGTGTGTGTATGTTACGTATAGCGAAAGGGAGAGAGAGAGAGAGAGAGAGTGAGAGAAATATTAGTACACGTACGTTGCATGCATGGATGTGCGCTATGATTGTGTTCGCTGCAAGATGGATTTTAATTGGACCTCGTAACTTCTCGATCGTTGATAATAAGGAATACTCATGAGGAAATCAAATTATTGGAATACACATCTAAGGTAAATATCAATGAATTATATATATTTCTTTCCTTTTTTGAACCATCGTCTTCGGCTCGTAGTAGTAGAAGATGTAATCGTTCGCACATTGATGGCTGGACTTCAGCCTGCATCGGGGCTTGCCTGTGTCGGTACGGTGGAGGGATCAACTAAGAAGAAGAAGGTGTGTACGTGTGCGACCGATTCAAGGCTAGCCGCTGTTGAGTGATTGCACTTTCGCGCGAAGTTTTAAACTTCATCATGAACTTTGTCCCTCGGGCCTGTCTAATTATGAACGTAACTTTGCGACATGAAATATAATTGTTTCAAGGCTCTTACGTACGGAAAGGCGTAGAAGGAAATGGCTACAAACCAGCTGGATATCTCCTATTTGATGGAACTTATGGAGTCGGCAGATGGGTGGATTTTCTTAGTGAAAGTAAATGCTTTCTTTTAATCTTAGTTTTAGTATAAACAAATTAGTAATTAAAAAGTTAGATTTGGGCATTGGCCTCCCTATTAGTAGGGTGTCTGAACGATTTTTCAATTTTCAATTTGGGATCGTTTTTCACCATTTTTGTTTGATATTTGAATAAAAAAATGTTATCAGAATAATACATTTCAAATTTCAAGTCTCACCGATGTTTCTATCAAAAGTTACAGCCCCTCCAAAACGCTGGTATATTCATATCATTTTGGTCAAAATCGACGAAAAAGACGTCCACGCAGAGTGATGTTGTTTTGCTAAATTTAGCCAAACAGCTGTATCGCGCGATATGCAAGCGTATGCATATCGTACGCATGCTGCTAAGCCAATCCGCGACTTGCAGCTTGAGCTACGCTGTCTCCGCGACATGTGCCATTGACTAGTATGGTTGGCAATTCCCGCTGTAGAACCCGGAAGTGAATACACGTTGTAGTCAATGGCAATATCGCGGAGACAACGCACGTTGTCTCCGCGATATTGCCATTGACTATAGCGTGTATTCACTTCCGGGTTTATCGAGGGAATTGCCAACCATAATTTCAGTCACTATGTTTCGTTCGTGCGCGGAGATGTTACGCGATGTAACCATGGTTTGGACTGAGCGGAGCGCACGCCCCCTAATTAGCTGATCCACCAAACAGCGAGAAGGGTATTTTTAAACTGTTATCAGTTGTGATCCCTGGGGGCTAGCGAAAATATAATCACATAGAATTGTTCCTTGGGACTGGGACTACTTATCGATCGGGGCGTCATATCTCAAAAGTGACAAACCTCAGAGTTAGCCAGGACACAATGTTTAAATTGCTGTTTTGACCAAGATATTTTTAGAATTTCGGGGGCTACGCCCCTTTGGAAATATTGGAATTCACCTGCTCTTTCATATGACACCTCATTCATTGATTTTCACCTTCAGGATCACAACAGATAAAGGTTTGAATCTCGATTTGAAAAAAAAAAAATGACTTTTTTTGCATGGTCGCGCAATGCACGTAGGCTGCATAGGGATGCGTGTAATCTCTATGGGAAGAATTTTAGCACACAACATCGGGTGCGCGATCAGACACCCTAGTGTTAGTAGGGAGGCCAATGCCCAAATCTAACTTTTTAATTACTAATTTGTTTATACTAAAACTAAGATTAAAAGAAAGCATTTACTTTCACTAAGAAAATCCACCCATCTGCCGACTCCATAGGTTCCATCAAATAAGAGATATCCAGCTGGTTTGTAGCCATTTCCTTCTACGCCTTTCCGTACGTAAGAGCCTTGAAACAATTATATTTCATGTCGCAAAGTTACGTTCATAATTAGACAGGCCCGAGGGACAAAGTTCATGATGAAGTTTAAAACTTCGCGCGAAAGTGCAATCACTCAACAGCGGCTAGCCTTGAATCGGTCGCACACGTACACACCTTCTTCTTCTTAGTTGATCCCTCCACCGACACAGGCAAGCCCCGATGCAGGCTGAAGTCCAGCCATCAATGTGCGAACGATTACATCTTCTACTACTACGAGCCGAAGACGATGGTTCAAAAAAGGAAAGAAATATATATAATTCATTGATATTTACCTTAGATGTGTATTCCAATAATTTGATTTCCTCATGAGTATTCCTTATTATCAACGATCGAGAAGTTACGAGGTCCAATTAAAATCCATCTTGCAGCGAACACAATCATAGCGCACATCCATGCATGCAACGTACGTGTACTAATATTTCTCTCACTCTCTCTCTCTCTCTCTCTCCCTTTCGCTATACGTAACATACACACTCACTAACCATGTATCATACAACACACACCTTCAAATCATGGCTTTCATTTCAATTCTCAATTGGAGTATAGACTGCTCACGTAGACTTTTTTTTTACTGAAATATCTTTTTTAACACTTCTCATACATTACTGCACGACACTCGTATCTAGTGCTGTGTGAGAATAAGGTACTAGGGTCTATAAATAAGACTACGCTTTGCGCACGATCTGACCGGAGCTCAGATTATGTCGCAATACCCTTTATTTTTGGCGCGAACAATGACGTCACTGTTCACTGTTTTCCTTCTCATTTTGAGATGGATGTAGCTATAGGGCTCAAACCAACGCAAGATTGACAGAAACATCGTACTCTATCTACTTTCGAATGTTCAGTTTGTAAAAATCTGTATTTAAAAAGATATAATCTTTTTTCTTTATATTTTCTAGTTGTTAGAAGTGGCAATTGTGAACATCTGAAATATTGATCTCTATCAAAAGTTCTTTACTCAAAACGGATCCCATATTTTTAGGGTCTACCTTCTGCCAATGAGAAGGTTTTTAGTGAGCAAACCTCTACGCCCTCTAGGATTTTCTTAGTCGGTGGTGCGAGTGCGTCAAGGTCGTCTGCAACCACAATTATTGGATTAAAAAACGTCAAAATCTGCAAGATTGTCAACAAATGGTGAAAGACTGTTACAGATCCGTGATTATAGGTATGTTGTGAAATGTATAATTGTATTTTCTTTTCATATTTTCTTCAATTTTTATTTTTACATCATTTTTTTCCCTTTGCTAATTTTTTGAAGTGGGCGACGAGCGCACAAATCGTAGGTGTAGAAGCCTTACGCCCGGGCATTGGCCTCCCTAGTGTTAGATCTAGCAACAAATGGACTAAGTCGGACTTATCACTCGAGCTCGAAGAGTCGAAGATGAAAATATGAAAGTTTTCCGGACCCCCCCCCCTCCCCCCGTGTACACTGCCCAAGAAACCTAGTCTCCCTCCCCCATCTCCCTTCCTACCTCACCCTCCGAGTCCTCTCCCCTCCTGCTCCTTCATGAACTACCTGATTTGCGACGGATGGGGCAAATATTAATTATAGGATTAGGAGGAAGGGGTGAAAGAAAAGGAGGAGAAGAAGATAGATGTGAAGAAGATGGAGATGAGGGTGAAGGGAATCGAAGGAAGAGAGAAAAGCATTTGTAATCATTTAAACTCTTCCGGAAACACTAATGCAAGCAAGTAACTGGTTAAATGTTTCTTTCTTTCAGGTAAAGCACACAGAAGCTCTTTTGGCCATCACACATCATGGCGTTTCCCCCCAGTATGAAGACGGTCTTTGTGATTGACCATTCAGCCTCCTTTGCTGAATCCTGCAACCAGCCATTTGAATTTGATGTCGTCAGCAAAGCAAGGACACCAGGTAATGATATTGATGACATTTATTCATCTTTTCTACTTTTCTGTGACGTTTGTGGAAAGTACCTTATAACAGATTGAGATTTTGCAGAATAAACGCATATTATTGGTGTCTCATGTTTCTCTGATATATTGTACAGCATTCTAGGGTGGGTTTTTTTCTCACTTGCTCTCATGTCACAATCAGCCCACATTCCCACTGAATGGTCACTTTAAATGTTGGGAGCGTGTACATGTATATCCACACTTAAACTACACAACTCAAACTCTGACCTTGCTCTAACCTGCTCTGAGCAATCTCTGATTCATCGTATCAGGACAATTACCCCCTGAAAGATCACCCCGCAAAATTCCCCCTGAGAACATCCACCCCTGAACAATTACCCCCCCCCCCCCTCCCACCGGTTATCCAAGGAAGACCAAAGACAACCACCCCTGAGGCCAATTACTCCCCAGAGAATATTATAAACTTTTATTATTTATAAGTTTTTTTTATGACTGAATAGATTTACATCAATTTTCAAGGGGGTAATTTTCCCGCTAGAAACTGGCCGGAGGGCGATTGTCCAGGGGGTACTTGTCTTTAATAAAACCCTGATTCACATAATTGAACTTACTGAATTGATCAATTTCTTCTCTTATTTTTATTTTATTTTCTCCTGCATATTCTCCAGGTCTCATTCCATTAGCTCCTCTCTCCAAGTCTCTATGGACCTGTTGTATTGAAGGCATCATGGAATACTGCAGAGTGGTCTATGATATCTTCCCTCAAAGCCGAAATGTTAGTATGAAAGCCTGGCCCATAGCATGTTGAGAGAAAGAGTTTTGACACATGCATGTTAATGTATGTGAGCGTGGTTCATAGGTCAAATCACAGAGCTCCAAATAGTTCCCTCTCACGTACAATCTCTATGGTTGGTAGCATTTTGGAGTACCATGAAATAACTGTCCAATCAGAACCAACTTTGTTTGTTGGAACTTCATTCGATTTTAATTAGCTAGCTATGGCCTGGCCAATGTAGCGATGAACTTCCTAAATCCCTACAGGGCTACGTCCTAGAATTTGGGATTAGTTTAAAACTTGTCTTGCACAGTGAGTGAGTGATGACAAATCAAAAAGCTTTAAAAAAATACCTATATAATCTCCAAAATTAGTCATTAAAGGTAAAGACCAGTTATGGTCGTGCGATTGCATTGTGAAAGAAACGTTATGAAATCGATCAGAAAAGGTTGATCATCTAGCATATAAGTATTGGTGTGTACTGCAAGGTTCTGGAATCATCAAAATGATAAGAAATATGGCCCAGTCTTCGTAAAGTTACAAGCACTGTACACAGGAAGATGTATATGGGACTATACGCACACGTGCGCGACACATGAGTTTATCTCTCACAGACCATGTAGATAAACTAATTTACCAAATATATCTATTAGTAGGCGGTTTATCATCATGTATTAGTCAAAACATATTCTTTCACATGATTGGTAATAAGAGCTTCTATTTCATTTTTTGAAATTGGGGCGTTTCCAATACTGGTCTTTACCTTTAATAAAAGCAGTACGAATGAGAGCCAAATAGAGGGCCACCAACAGGCTCACTCCTCCCTGGCTTATGATCGATGTCATGATAAGAGAGCAGAAGTGATTGAACTTTAATTTCAATTTTTTTTTGGAGAAGTTTGGAAACATGAAGCAGTGTGTTGCTATCCACTATATTACCTTTGTTCAATTTCACATTCACAACATCATGATGGACTCTCTTTTTAAATATTTCATATTGTTCCTCTCTCTTTCAGGTCTGTCTAATAGCAAGTGATAGTCTCGCACACGTTATCAATGGCTGGAGGGCAGCTGAACAGAACACCACCCATGTAAGAGTTTATTATTTGATTATTATTCAACTAATCTGCAATGTACTTGTAGATGGGGTCACTACAAAAGATGGACTGCATTTAATTGATGAGATAATTCTGTTTAAATAAAAAAAAACAATCAGTAAATATTTTATATATTATCAAATCAAATAAAATGTAGCAAACAATGAACTCAAGATTTGGGGAGTTGGGGTAGCAGGGGAAGAGGGAAGTTAAAGAAGTCAAGAGAGAAAGATAGAACATTTATCCTTTAAATCTTTTTTAAATATGCTTTTTGGGGAGCTTGTACATCTAGGAGCCCACGATAGTTAACTAATAATAAGAGCATTCAATTTGTTGTAGGAGGAGTTGGTTTGAGAATTGCTTTCTTTGAATAATAGAGGTGCTGTGGTCGAGTGGTTAAGTCGCCGGACTGTCGATCACAAGGTCCGCGGTTCGAGACCCGCCGCGGCACTAATGTCCTTTGGCAAGACATTGATCTACATTTGCCACACTCGACACAGGTGATGTAAATGGGTACCTGGCAGGAATTAATTCTTTGAAATGCTAGAATGCTGCAATGGCAGCACAGCTAAAGCCGGGGTAATAATCTCCAAGTTTGGAAGCGCTTAGTGATTCTAATAAGTGCTATATAAAAACTGAGTATTATTATTATTATCATCATCAATTGTTTTGAATTTGTTGAGAGGAATGCCGATTACCCAAGACCTGCAAGTCAAAAACCCAGACTATTAAAGAATTGTTTATATTGCACTGGCTCATGGGAAATCCACAGAATAATATCATTTTCCCCACAAAACACACTCCACTTTGGGTTTTCTTTCATAATTCTACAGATCATGACAGCACTTGCTCACCTAGGACCCCCTCCAGGAGATGGAGAGACGGCAGACGTCAGCATCACTAATGGGTTAGAGGGCGCTGTTGAGATGCTGTGTGAGAGAACGGATCTCCAGCGAGAGCTGTCTGATGATGAAGCTAGTCCCAATATAAACCGTGGCCGTATCATCTGCCTTACTTCTCTTACAACGTGAGCAAATGATTCCCATGGTCAAGAGTCCTTTAACTATTAAATATTGAGCCCAAGATCTTTATAGAAAATTAAATGCATTAATTTATTACACTCTATCAAGAAGTTGTTCTCCACCATGAATGATCTATACTTTCTAAGAATTACGTCTCAGGTTTACTGCCTTCAAAAACCTGTATTTAATTATTCCTCTTGTGTTACTTTTAATTGTGTGAAGTTCCCATACTTCCTACATAAAGGAACCTCACCTCTCCATGACCAGTTAAGCATTGAGGGTGTAGTTTCAATGATTTTATAATCCAATCGTAATAGTTTGCTTTTACTTGTAGATTTGTTTTCTTTTGAAGGCTAGTGTAGTTGTTATGACCTTCTCTTAGATAGAGCATGCTGTACATAGCATTTGTTTACAGATTATGGAAAAATGTAGACATGTACTTTGTTAATGAGCAATTAACTATTTGTACCCCCTTTTAAGTGTTCTTCCTCACATATTACAGCAAATTTATTTTTTTCCTCATTGCTATGAATCTCACCATCATCATCATCAACGAGGCTATTTGACACATAAACATGCCTCTTTCTTTGTGCAGGATTGAACAGATCGATGAAATCAAAGACTATTTGAAGGAAAACATTCAGCACCAGAACAAGATAGCATCAGCTTCAGATGAGTAAGATAATCAACATTCATGTATTCATTTATTTTATTTTTGTTTTAGAAAGGAGACAAACAGATATAAAAAGTTAGAAAGATAGATAGCTTGCAGTGAATTTGTTACCTCACCATGTGAAGGGTAATTCTGAAACATAATCAACTTCTCTATTCTCGCTAAATTGATCACTTAGTACTTTCTACATTCCAACTTTTTAAATCAAATATGTATTATTGTGAGCTTCTTTTGATTTTTATCACGAAAGTTCATCTGTATTGGCAGTACATAAATATGTTTGAGAGTTAAATTTTTGATCTCAAAAACAAAATGTTTACCTGTAGATTTTTTTAGAAATTTGCTACAATCTGTTTTGATTTTTGAAGGCTCTTGGTCTATTAGATTTCATGTTGTCCCAACCACCGTCATTTTGGGGGGCGTTATCTTTATGTGCTCCCAAATAGATGTATCATTTTCTCATAAAATCCCTTCTATGCACTCTCTTATTTAGTCTCTTGCCGATTGACCATTGTGAACTGTGTTTGGTCAACATCCATCCTGTTGACCAGGCTCCAGCTGTGAGGTTGACCCAAGATCTTAGCGTTGTCTCCTCCCATCAGTCATGTCATGTGACCACCACCAAGGCGGGGCGTCACCTAGCAACCAAGCTTGTTTCTCTCCTCCAGACTCACTTTGATCTGGCTATAACCACTGTAACAGGCATCCCCATGAAGGTACATGTAATACCTTGCTTTCCCGCAAGGCTATTTAGTACGGTGCGTCCAAAAAAAAACGAAACCAAGAATTATCGATGTTTTAGTCATAATTATAATTGATAAATGACACATATTTGGAAAGCTTAGATCCTCTTCTTTTATTTGATGCAACTTATAATGATGCCCATTTCACGCATGAGTGATTAAAATCAATTTAAAGAGAGGAACCAAAAAGTCTTTTGGTGGACGGTATCTGAATTTCAAAGAGAAAATCACATTTCTAGAAAGTTCATTTTCTGCCATTTCATATGACACCTTAATCATGAAAAATGAGAGAGGAATAACAAAGTTCAGTTTGTTTAAAGTAGTGGTTGCATTTCCATAATTCGATTAAACGAATTAGTTTTCACTGGGTGCCTGCCGTAGCAACAAGTAGAATTGAGAAAAGACTTAACTCCGTTTCGTTGACAATCAGCCGTGCATGAATTCTTTCGACTATATGGCTGATCTACAATGAAACTTCTACAATGATACAATATGAACAAAAGCAGAAATGACTCTTTAATAGGAGGCGTGATAGCTCAGTTGGTAGAGCAGTGGTCTCGTAATCTGGTGACCTGGGTTCGAAACCAAGGCGATGCGCTAGCGCCCTTTGGTAAGGCATTAATCCTCATTACCAGGTCCCTCGAAGAGGACCTAAAGTTGGCGGCTGTCTCGCCGCTTACTAACAGGCATTTATGCTTTCTTAGCAGCCAGGTAAAATAACCACCACCACCTAATAAATATAACATATATTCAGCCTCAGGAGAAATTATTTTTTCAAACAAACCTAATATTTAGCAGGCCTACTGGAGTATAGAATATAATGAGTTAAAATAGAATGTTTCTATGGGAAGGTTGTAAGAAACAGTTGAGTCTTTCCAAGATCTGGTAAGGGGAAAAGGGGCAAGTCCAAGGTATGTGGCCATTTTATGTCCATGCATCACTAAGTGGTGAGGAGTTAAAAACATAATTTGACACACAAAAAGTATAATTTGATTTCATTGTTTGGTCTGGTCCAAGCTCTAGCAGGATTATTACACAATGAAATTAATGCAACGACCATACAAGTCATGTACCATACTAAATTCTCAGATCCAGGCCCCGTCTTATAAAGAGTTGATATTAATCGCAACTTATTTTGGATGGATATCTATTGCAACTAAGTACAAAAGAGTTAGGGGACTACAAAATTGCAATTGATAAGAGGACTTGCAAATCATTATAAGAAGGGGCCCTGATCACTGATGTATTGGACAAAATAGCTTGGACTCTGCCCATAGAGCAGTCAAATACATATACATGTATGCATGTACATTGTCAAAACATTTGTAAGTATAGAAATCATTTTCTGTACATTTTCAATCAATGTAATTTTGTTGAAGCCCACATGGAGTTTAACGCCTGTCTGTACTAGTTGGGCCGGAAGGGATTAGACCACCCAGTGTGGTCACTGACAGGTGGCTATCTCATCACCTCGGCTCTCAATTAACATAAGAAAAAGATGATCATGGGGGACCAACGGGCACCGCTAAGGCATTGTTTTCTATATGGATGGAGCAAGTAGCTACAAGTAGTACAGTACAAACTAGGCGTTGTGGCGTGCGTCTGTAATCCAGCTAACAGTGGAAGTTACAAACTGATTCAGCCGAGAACGCAGGTTCGAAACTGAGTCACGTCTTTCGGATGGTGACGTTAAAAGTCGGTCCCCAGATGTAAATAATCATATCTGATTGATACACGTCTGTAAAAACCCAAATACACACACACACACGTACAGTGGGGCTTTAACATTTTTAGTTTGGTTCTACCGTAGGAGGAGCAAAATGCAAGCAGCTCTGCCAACTATGACGTGGAGCTGCTCCACCACCGTCAAGCTCATGTGGAGATTCACAAGATGGAGCACATTGTGGCTGCCCAGGAGCTGAAGAGTGAAGGAGACGGCAAGGGAGCAGGAGGAGGAGGGAGCTCCGGTGCAGCAGGAGCAGGGGGAGGAGGAGGTGGGGGATCTGGAGATGGAGGAAGTAAAGCAGGAGGTGTGAATAAGGTGCTTCTCAAATGGTGCCAGCCTAGGGTGG
Organism: Strongylocentrotus purpuratus; assembly: GCF_000002235.5. NCBI lineage: Eukaryota > Metazoa > Echinodermata > Echinoidea > Camarodonta > Strongylocentrotidae > Strongylocentrotus > Strongylocentrotus purpuratus. The sequence continues at coordinate 3,790,281 of NW_022145597.1, forward strand.
CAGGAGCAGGTAAAGATCCAACATATCATTTCCTTATTTTCTCATTATGTAAACATTATTTTCTTTACTTGTATTAATATGTACATTGAGGGATTTCAACTTCAAGTTAGGTGTTTAGGGCTGTTGTTAGTGTTTAATAAACACTAACATCAGCCCTAAACACTGAAATGCAAATCAACTGGTGTTAAGGCTTTGACCTCTGAATATCGTCAACTTCCAGTGGCTAGTGTTATCGATTTCGCAAAATTGTTGTCTGCTGAACTACCTTTGTGGCTAGTGCTAATAGTTTACGAACAAATGTCCTATTCACTAACGCTAGCCCCTAGGGATTAAGCAAATGTTGATTTCTAGTTTGTTGTTAGTGTTAAGCTATCGATATTGAAATTGGAATCAGGCTCTTAATTTCATTAGCAAATTTTTAGCTCATTTTAAGAGCTCTTGACTGCTCTAAACACTAACATCCAACTTGAAATCACTCATTGTACACGTATTAAAGAGTTGCAGCTGCAACAAGAAACTTGGCTTTTAGAAGAAAAGGAATTGTAGCGAGGTTCCATGCGCATTATTAAGGAGAGATCAGGAGATTGTCTTGCCAAAGGGTGTTTTAATCTTTCAAGAATGGAAATTCTTTAACTCTTTTGAAAGGCAAAGAGAAAAGAAATTTGGCTTTTAAAAAAGAGAGATAGATCAGCAATTGTGTCAAAATTATAAAAAAAGGGTGCTTTTTTCTTTTACATGTATCTTCCACAAAAAGCCATAGCTGGTTTAGAAAGCTCAGAAAATAAAAATTAACAGTCTTAAAAAGGATTCTGTTCATCTCCAGTTCACTGTTAAACATGAGTGGGCGCTTTAGACTATTTGAAACAGATAAATGGTGCCATACAAGTGCTGTGGATCATCATCATTATAGTAATCAGTAGAAAGGAAAGAGAGCTTTAAAGAGAGTGGAAGAGAGAGAGAAAAAAAAGTAACAAAAAGAGTCTCCATTGTAAAAAGTTTCAAAAATGATATTGATGTGTGATTTTTTAAGAATTATTTATGTTTCTTTTTAACCATCCTGAAAAAAGTATGATGTTCTGTCATGCATTAAACATGTATGTTAAAAACCAGCATGTATTGTTTATTCATTTCCTACAGGTAACATTATTTCCTCATTTTGTATTGAAGAGAAATCATACTTCTGAATATTTATTTTTCTTTTCTTTTTTATTTCAGAGCTACTTCATTGCACTGGAGCTTATGGAGTCTCGCCTGTTGATGTAAGTATTGTATAACTTATTATAGTCTGATCTATACACACAAACTTTGTTGCATGCTACATGTACATGTATACAGTTTTAAATCTTTATGTACACCTTTTCCCTCTTTAGTATATCCCTTTTAAAGGCCAAGTCAAATTCCTTTGTCAATTAAATTCAATTAAATTCTTCTTCTTTTCCTTCAATTCTGTTAACAGAACACTTCAGTTTCAGACAATTAAAAAATAAATCTGTAAAATGTTTGCATTAGTTCTCCTTTTATACAACTCATGCACCAGTATCGATATCCTACACTTGCCAAATTGTTCACAGAAACCGGTCACCAAAGACTCCTAACCCTATACTTGACCTAAAACGAAATGTAGATACTGTACATTAACGACATCATATTTTTCAGTTGTCATCATTTTTCTGACTACCCTTTAATGTGAACAATGTCATCAGATTTTTTTTTTGCAAGATCCCTAACACAACCCAACACTTCACCGAATATGTTTGGTGAAATAAAACACAGGGCAGTTGTTGCTGGATCATTCATCAGGCCTGATAATTACCCGATTTAAATTGTTTTTTCTTTTTTCCCCCGATTTTTATTTATTTTATTTCAACAACAAAATTCTTCCCAATTTCTTTCCAATTTTTTCCTGATTACCTTACTCAAAAGGGGGGGGGGGCGGGAATGCTGTTGGATGCCATTTTTTTTCTCCTGAATCTATTTTTTTTTTTTTTACTTAAGAAAAAAAATGGTGACAAAAAAAGGTGGTTTACTCTTACCCCTGATAGATGTATATGTCTGTTTGGGGCAACAGCTCTCCTAACATGCAAACATTCCACCATCATCTACAGAGCTTCCAAGTATCACGCATTAGGCGTGACATCACACATTTCGAGGGTCTGAAAATGCTCTTACGCATGACGCACGCGCTATATTTTGAAAAAACGCTATACCTTATACGTGTGTTATACCCTCGCACGTGCGCTTGCGCGCCAAATCATGAAAATGTCACGCATTGCCGATCTTTGAACTTGGCGTCTCTTCATCGATATATCTACAGGTTAACAGCAGACCGTCTTTGTGCCTCACCAATTTCCTGCTGAACGGGCGTCAGGTGATGCTAGAGCAGCCCCGTAAACAAGGTACGAAGTGTATCTCCCACATGCTGGCCAGCCATGGCGGTCAGATCAACCTCCACTGTCTGTCCACCTCCCGGTCACCCTTAGAAGATCCCCCGTCCATCAGTGAGGGGTGTGGAGGGAGGGTCACTAACTACCGCATCAATGACTTTGGTGACTTCATGAAGGAGAACCGGTTGGCACCGTGCCAGGAAGGATCAGACAGTGAATCTGAGCTGCCTTTGGAGAGAGGTTAGTCAGATTAGGCCTGTTTTCACTAGCTCGAGATTGCCAAATGTCCTGCTATTTGAACTATCCCGATCGCAAACTATCCAGCTAATTTGCGTCTTCATCAGCCTGAAGTTGCAATTAGCGGGTTATTTGGTTGGGATAGTTTGCGGAATATCCCACTATTTGGCAAAATATACAGCTATTTGTCCATTGCGTCTTCACCAGACCGAAGACTAGCATTATGCGCGAACGCTACGCAAAAATATCTGGAGCTAATTTCTAAAGGTCGAGTTTCAAGTTTTGAGGTCAAATCTCGAGCTGATGAAGACGCGATTTGTAACTTCAGGATTATTTCCCAAATCAGAAATAGCGGGCTATTTGGCAATCTCGAAATGATGAAGAAGCGCCTTAAGAGAGGCTTCATTCTTTGTGGTTATTGATAAAGCCCCACTGCACTACTAATAGCTAGATGCACCCTCTAAATAGCAAACAATGCCTAATCGGTGACCATTGGTCTCCCATGATCCTCTTTTTCTTATGTTAATTGAGAGCTGATTTGATGAGATAACCACCTGTCAGTGACCATGGAGGGAGGTCTAATCCCTCCTGGCCAAACTAGTGCAGTGGGGCTTTAAAACCAGGAACTGTCATGAGTTTTGTGACTGGTTCATATTGGTAAAGTTTTATGCTGCAAAAGAACTGAATCACAACTGAAATATTAGTGAATTAATTCAATGTGCAGCAATTTCCCTGTTTCCTTGTGACATGTTCTCCACACGGGCTGGTCCATTCAATAGATTTTGTGATATCAGAGCAGTACTGGTTCATCAATTGTTGATTTGTTATTTGGACTTTTGTAAGGACACCTTGGAAGGTCTTGATATTGAAATGTTAATACCTTAGAGGGAAACCAAACCTTTGTCATGAATTCATTTCTAGGAAAGCAGAAAAGTAAGAGAACTGGAATAGCGAATATTTGAAATGCAAAATCAATAAACCTGTGAGGATCTCAAGTTTGCAATTAAGTCAGTGGATTGGGATGTAGTCACAGACAACTCTCCTATTTGTCTTGCACAAAAATGTCATTAATTTCTGTTTTAATCCTAAGCACCTTCTCCATATGGGCACTGAGCTGTCATCCTCTTTTGCGTTGCTACATGTATATGTTACCTCTGTCATATAAAGATGTCTTTACAAAATAATTGGCCAATTATTCTGCCAGTATTTGTTCTTTTTCACAATGAATTTATATTTCAACATAATTCAAATCAAAGAGTAATAAAATGTTATCTGAAATGATATATTTGTCTTCTACCCCAGCTAAAGCACAACTAGAGAGAATGTCTAGACATTGGCCTCTTATCATCAGTGATACAGTCATCTTCAACATGCTCTCAGTAAGTCATAGGTCATAGATCTGCTTTAGTGACAATTGCTGGGGCTTTAATTCACTTTAGTCAAATGGGTTTGGGATTAATAGGGCTATACATACATGAAAGCCATACAAGACTGCCTACTGGTGGCTACAAAGTTAGAACTGCTCATCATCTATGTGGATGGAACACTTTATATTTTCATAGAGAATACATACAAAATCAATTTTCATTTTCGTTATACTTGTACATTGTGTGTGTAGATATTGTAAATTGCTAAGGACATTGATTCAGTTCATTAGTATCGTATTGTATGGCTTCTCCATGTATATTTTTGTGTTTAGGTACATGTACATGCCTGAAGTTAGAAATATTGATTTAGGAAAGAAGAGAGAGGGGGGAGGTCACGCAACCTCTCGTTTAGTTTATTGATTTTTGTTTTTCTTTCTCAGATGTACCGTAGCAAACTAGCAAAGACAAAGATCTATTATTATTGAAATTTCATGAGTATGATCTTAAACCAGATCAGATCCATGTATTTTCATGTTAATTTTATGAACTTAGATAAATAGTAATGAAATATTTTAAAGATTGAGGTCTGTACAGGTTTATTTCCATTTCTTTATTTGATGTAGGTGCTCTTGTCCATAAATGGCACATTCTTGCACAGTACCCCCTCTAAACTTTTCCTCTTTAGGCAAAGTTATAATATCTGACATGGCAGTGATCGTTCAAATTTTAAGATTTGGCAAAACAATTACAACAGTCGGATTTTGAGAGGTTTTATTTCCAAGAAAATTAACCTCAAAATTCCATGATTTTATGACCTTAGTATTAATCATCTACCACCTACATGCTGACATGTTATAACAAAAAAACAATATGTACATGTACATGAAAGCCATACAAGAGAACTGCCCATCATCAATATGGATGGAACACTTTATATTTTCATAGAGAATACTTACAAAATCAATTTTCATTTCCAAGACATACTTGTACATTGTATAATATATGTAGATATTGTAAATTGTTAAAGACATTGATTCAGTTTGTTAGTATTGTATTGTATGGCTTCTCCATGTATATATTAGTGTATAGGTATATGTCGGAAGTTAGAAATATTGATTTAGGAAAGAAGAGAGAGATAAAGAGAGAGAAGGGGGGGCGAGAAAAGAGGAGAATTACCTGTAATCTTCAATTTTGTATTCCTTTATTTTTATCCCAAGCATATAGATCCATTACCATCACTTCTAATGAAGCCTGTTATAGATGAAGATGATGTTCTGGAGTGTAAAAAAGCCATTCTTCATCTTGTTGGCATGGAAACGAGAAATGAACCCCTGCCTATACCAAGCAGCACTACACGTGGGAAAGGTTCTAAAAAGTAAGATGCTCTTTAAAACTTGTTTTACCTCGTGCGAATGATCACAAGCTGGAGGCGGCTTTGTCTAGAATTTTTCTCTGAATGACCTTTACTACTGCACAAAGGAAGATAAGTGTGCGTGCAAACACGTGCTTATTCAAGACAAGGCCGGTCACCGGCGCTTATCTCGTAGCAGGAATCCCTCATTTGGTTGAAATCACACATCCAGTCGATGGATGTATGGTTGTTTAGTTTTCTGCTTTCGGGTTCGATAAAACTATACTTCCGTTCGATGGCTATATACTGCCCTTCCATGACAAAACAGCATAACTGACATTTCTTGCAAAATGGAGTAATTTAGGGTCTAAAACATACTGTTATCACTTATTTTGATAAGTCAACACTGAATAAAAACATTAAAACACCTTGAATAGCAGATTGAAAGGCATGTTTCTTCCTATATCTCAGAAACACTAAAATGTCAGTTATGCTGTTCTGGTGTGAAAGGGCAGTATAGTTGTATATCATTATGGCACTTCGAACCATACGCTGGAAACTATAAATGTGTTCATGAGTGCTTAGATGGATGGATGCATAGTTGTATAGTAGTATGGATGTACAGTTTCCTGTGTTCTGATTTTATAAAACTATACGTCCATTCGATAGCTATAATTAGTTTTATAGTTGTATGAATATTGGCAGGTTGTATATAAGCGGTGTCATTCAGATATACTGTACTTAAAAGGGATGTTTCCTTTTAAATGTTTTCTGTTAACTCAGTGCAAAATTCCAATACCGGTACTTTTAATGAAGATTCCTACATGTGTACTCACCAATATCATTGAAAACTATGTTTTGGCAGTGTTTTTTTATTCTTGGTAACAACAAATTTAGACTATTTGAATAACATGAGCTTTTTCTTTTTGAGCACACGTTTACTCTAATGGTGCCACCAAGTTTGTATGAGGACAATAATAATATTGGATAGATTAAAAGTGGTCATATTGAACAAAAATGGTGCCCATTGCTCTCTAGGATTATCCTGGCTCAAATCATAGTAGCTTTAGAGGCCATCGATCTAGCTCAGATGCAAAGTCATTTGTCTACCAGTAATTTTAACAAAATGAGACTTTCATGCCAGCAACAAGGCAGACTAGGGTCTCTACCCTGAAGACTAGCACACCCATTTGACAATACGACCGCTATATTGATAGTAAAGTAATATCTTGAACAACTCTACTACAACAGGGTATGGTAGTAGAGTAATATCTTGAATAACTCTACTACAACAGGGTATGGTAGTAAAGTAATATCTTGAATATCTCTACTACAACGGGGTATGGTAGTAAAGTAATATCTGGAATAACTCAACTACAACAGGGTATGGTAGTAAAGTAATATCTTGAATAACTCTACTACAACAGGGAATGGTGGTAAAGTAATATCTTGAATAACTCTACTACAACAGGGAATGGTAGTAAAGTAATATCTTGAATAACTCTACTACAACAGGGTATGGTAGTAAAGTAATATCTTGAATAACTCTACTACAACAGGGTATGGTAGTAAAGTAATATCTTGAATAACTCTTCTACAACAGGGTATCAGTCAGACCGCAGCCGGTGCGAAAACCCTCTATTTTATTCAGCACGTATGCAAGAATTTACGTGTCTCGCATACGTAATGAGTAGTGCAGACGGTCTTCCCGATCGGCAGTTTTTGCCTTTATAATTGTTCATTTCTCATGAAATGGGTCTTATTTTAAAGATAAGAAGTTGCACTCTCTATATACTTATATGACAATCATGTTAGATATATTTTGGAAACAGATATTTCGCCTTGAAAATGGGGTTTTTCGACGATAAATCTATATAAAGAGTAGGGCTAATTTTCACATAGAAATCATTCTTGCGTCAAGAAGATGTTATAATCAGCATAAAGCATAAATATTTTTCTTTACAATGATATCAAAATTATTATATTTTACGCTGTCCCAAAGTCAGGAACCAAAAAAGATCACGCTCATGTTCATGAATAATTAAAAAAAGTAGTAAATTTTGCCGATGTGATAATAGAGAGTTCTGATTGGTCAACTACGTCAACTACGTCACGTATGTTTCGCTTTGGTTTATTATCATTCTGAATACCACATCTTGGTAACCATGCGTTGTGGCGTGCGCCTGTAATGCACGTGCGCGCAAGCCGTCTTGACAACAATCTAAGGACCCGAGATCAAATACCTCACATGCCATGTAGATGTTTCTTTTCTACTGTATTTCTTTTTTAATCATTTTTCTAATTTTTTTTCGGCTAGTCGATGGCGCGGCGGAGCTCCCTGGAGTTTAATAATCAGTTATGCATTGCCATTGCTCAGACGGCGAGCGTGCACGAGTATGAAATCACACAATTTCGCGCTATCATAAAAAGAACAAATTGGTAATTTCCGGGTTTTTAGGGTCTTAATTACTATGATTATAAAAAGAACATGATTTTGCGTCAATTAGGTTTTGACATATTTTTGATCAGTGACTTTTCATCTTTCGAACGAATCTCAAAGTGGACAAATTTATTTTGTCCCAAAGTCAGGAACCAAAAGTGAAATTCCCGGGTCAAAACAGCAGTTGAAATGTTACAAAAATAGCGTCAATAAAAGTTGTGAAAATTATTGTTTACAAATTGCGAAATATGGCAAATTACATATCAAACTGATGCTGAAAATCTCGAGAGTGACTTTCCGTTGCATGCTGCCATGTTGAATGAAGTTAACGACCAAAAACGCAGCTACATGTACACCCCTACAAATCTCACTGAAAAGCGCATGGAAATTCAGCAGACGTAAATGTTATGTGATCGCCAGATATCGCTGAATAAAAATCAGCTTTCAGCCTCATTAACGCGCGCGCTGCGGTCTGACTGATGGTAGTAAAGTAATATCTTGAATAACTCTACTACAACAGGGTATGGTAGTAAAGTAATATCTTGAATAACTCTACTACAACGGGGTATGGTAGTAAAGTAATATCTTGAATAACTCTACTACAACAGGGTATGGTAGTAAAGTAATATCTTGAATAACTCTACTACAACAGGGAATGGTGGTAAAGTAATATCTTGAATAACTCTACTACAACAGGGAATGGTAGTAAAGTAATATCTTGAATAACTCTACTACAACAGGGTATGGTAGTAAAGTAATATCTTGAATAACTCTACTACAACAGGGTATGGTAGTAAAGTAATATCTTGAATAACTCTACTACAACAGGGTATGGTAGTAAAGTAATATCTTGAATAACTCTACTACAACAGGGAATGGTAGTAAAGTAATATCTTGAATAACTCTACTACAACAGGGTATGGTAGTAAAGTAATATCTTGAATAACTCTACTACAACAGGGTATGGTAGTAAAGTAATATCTTGAATAACTCTACTACAACAGGGAAGAACAGTACAGACTGATGTGGTCAGAGTTAGAGACGTATGTGAGGGCAGCAAGCACAACATCATCGGCTCATGAAGAGGTCTTGGAATGCCTCCTTGCCTGTAAGAAACCTGACGAAGCATCCCCCTCTAGAGGGCGCAAGACGTCTTCTGAAAAATCAACCACCAAATCCGAGAAGCCAGAAGCAGAGAAGATGGACACCTCTTCTAGTAAAACAGAAGGGTAAGTCTGATAGTATCTGAATTGTTTTTTAATTAACTTTAATTAACTTAATTTTTTATTAACCATAACAATATTTATATCTATTTGATTTTGCAATACACAAAAGTCTTTTTTTGTTTTCAACAGTTTTAATCATTGCCCTCGAAGCTATCAATATTTGTAAACTAATACATATTATATACCTCTTTTTAGTATGTTAAATAAATCTTGTCATCTGATTGGTCGAAATTGGAGCAACGATTTTAGCCATGCTCGCCTACCGGTCAATAATTTTTAAAAGATGCCCGTTGCCCCAGGTAACGGGCCGCATGAATAAAATTTGCTTAGATCCCCATTGGTTTACGTGTAAATTTTGTTTTGTGCGAGCACGGAAACAAAATACAGTGCTGTGTGTGTGTGTTTCCCATCTTGGGGTCATAACAGGTTGTAACGTCCCCTTGAGCCTATAGAAACAGCGATGCCTGCCGTAGCAGTCAATATTTCTATATTAGGGACTTTTCGATTTGCACTTTCATAAGTGGACTGCAACGTATGCGGTCATTTTTAAGCAGGGTACACGAGGCACGCTGACTGATGTTCGTTACCTTTACGATTTTACACAACTACGACGCTCGCTTAGTGAGCGCGAAACTCGATCGAATAGCTAAAGATATAACACCAAATTCTGTGCATGGCACTGTTCTCAAAAATTATGCTGCAACAGATTAGCATTGCATAAGTAAAATGTGTTCATTTTATGAATTATTCTGCTTAGTGAGTGCGAAATTCAATCGAAAAGCTAAAGATTCAACACACCAAATTCGGTGTATGGGACTGATCTCAAAAATTATGCTGCAACAAATTGGCGATGCACATATAAAATGTGTTCATTTTATGAATTATTCTGCAACAATTTTGACTTAAGGGAAATTACAAGCACGAAAATGTGTTAATTTAAGAGAATTCACGCTTCCACCACCCTCCGGTTCTAGAATCAGGTCAATTGGGTCCATTTTGTGACTTCAATGTGAAGTTTCGTGCCTACAAAAGATTGCTTACGAACATGTATCGTCACAGTTTGCGAACGGAGGCAAAACAAGGGCCTACGCGTTCGAGAATTCTGCTACGAACAATGAGCTGGTCGATGCGCATGCGCACTGCTTCAAAAGTGACAGCATACGTTGCAGTCCACTAGTGAACGTACAAATCGAAAAGTCCCTATTCATGTATAAACAATTTCACGGCAAATCATTTAATTTTATTTCAACAGGACTGCCACCACAACAGATGTAGCAGGAGCCAACCTCTTCCCCAGGAATCCCTTAGAGCCACCACCCATCAAGAAACAGAAGATAAATGCTGGAGACACAATTGGCAGGGCAAAAGGTAAGACCAGAACAGGAAAATATTATTGGAAGACTGGAGATATTGTAGGCAGAGGAGGACCAGTAAACTAGCCGAAGAAATGGAAAACAGAGATAGAAAAAGAGACATAGAGAAAGACAGTCAAATGAGGAGAGTGAAACAAATAAACAATTTCCTTTTGCATATTATAGTTCTAAAAGTACTTTTAGCCACAATTCTTTTAGAATACCGATACAGATAACAGTACAGCTCACAACAGGTGCTCACTTTTTAAATTGCCTATTGTTTTGAGCTACGAATATGAAATAATATGACAAAATAAGGAAAGGAGGAGGGTTTGGGGTTAGGGTGAAGCAATGAATAGAGATGAATATGTGCATCTTCATGTATTAAATTTCATCATTTCCTATTGTTATGTCTTAAATAACATTCATAATCATACCTTGCCTGGTTATTAATTTTCTAGGTGCTCCAGAATCTCTCCTTTCTTTATGGAAGACAAGGATTGCTAGCCTCCATTCCAGGAGTCAGAGGGAATTCTCAGGGCGAGCCGAGTCAAAGGAAGCAAAAGCTGATCTTTATCCCAATCTCCCGAAAAAGGAAAATGGCAAATGAAGAGATCAGTTACAAACTATGCTAGGGAGATGAACATGAACAATTCTTGATGGAGTGTGAAATGTCTTGGAATTGAAGATGGTTTACATCCTTGCTGGAGCTATTGAAATATGATAAGATCATGTAATTCTATCATTGTAATATTTGCACATTTTCAGAGGTGATTCACAAGGCTATAGAATTGCTATAAGTTGATTTTTCATATTCTTTGTGATTATATAAGCAAGTGAAGCAACTTTTGTTCTACAAGAATCGTATAAAAGCTGAATATGCAATAAGCTGGCCATTCGGGTCGCAGCCTACAGATAAAGTCACATTGTGAAACTCCCTACTGGTAGACTACGATATCATAGTCACATGCTTGATATGACGCTGTATGTGCATGGGTGCAGGACCGACCGTGCTGCTCAGAAAGGATGTGAGTAGCACAATCTTCAGATGATAATGTCTACACTAGGAAACAATAGGAGAAGAGCATGAATGTAGAAGATTGCTGGACATTGAAGGAGATATACATGTACTATTGCTGGACATTGAAGGAGATAAACATGAACTACATGTAGATCCAACTAAAGATTGTCCAAGGTGACCTGTGTCACCATCAAGACAGTAACCAAGATAATACCCATGCAATTGTCATTGAGGTTATGGTTTAAGACAAAGACCAAGGTAAAGACCAGTATTGGAAACGCCCCAATTTCAAAAAAAGAAATGGAAGATCTTATTACCAATCATGTGAAAGAATACGTTTTGACTAATACATGATGATAAAAATTTTGTTGGGAAACCGCCTACTAATTGATATATTTGGTAAATTAGTTTATCTATTGGTATGTGAGAGATAAACGCACGTGTCATGCACGTGTGCGTAGTCCCATATACATCTTTCTGTGTACAGTGCTTGTAACTTTACGAAGACTGGGCCAAATTTCTTATCATTTTGATGATTCCAGAACCTTGCAATATACACCAATACTTATATGCTAAATGATCAACCATTTCTGATCGATTCCACAACGTTTTTTTCACAATGCAATCGCTCGACCAGAACTGGTCTTTACCTTAAACCCGTTAACTACTGTATTACCGGGGTATCTAAATCCAATATGATTAAAACGGAGACCACCCGGTTCCAGTGGGCAATGGGTTAAAATGGTGATGGATTACTTACACAAATGTACACACAAGTAATAATTCACTTTCTCAGATTCATGAGCATTTCAAAGGAGCAAGATCCCATTCTACATACAGTCTGAAAATTCCATTTGATCAAGAAGATTGAGATTTAATCAAATGAATTGTATGGATACAAGATATCTTATTATCCAACTATATTAAGAGCAAGAGTTTTCCCTTTATAAGTTTGCCTATTATTCTGACAATGTTACCTCTTAAAAGACAAACATGGCCACAATGGACACACTTCTTTACATACGATGGTTCTGTGAGCAGTGTTAGATGAGAATACATGCTCTCTCTCTCTCTCTCTCTCTCTCTCTGTTTCTCTTGTAATCTGAAGTACGTATATGTAGCACCTCTAGTGTAGGCCTAGTCGGAGACACATGCCCCATGGTTTCCTTGAAATACTTTCACTTTACTTCACATATCATCAGGTCTATAATCAACTTCAGTGTCAATTGCTCAATGTGTTCATGTATTTAAGTTTCTAATGTTTATTTGAAAATACATGCAAACTTCTTTTCCAATATGTTAGTACAAGATTAGAAATTTCTTTATTTGGAAGATTCTGCAATTATGTAAAAAACAGGCTGACTAAGTTTATTTCTTAATATTGGAGAAAGGCATCTTATACTTGCAAGCTATGAAAGGTAGCTTTAGTTATTTAATATTAAGTCTCTGCAACTGAAAGTGGTATTGGGTTTTAAAGTGTATTAAATCGTATCTTAACATAATTTGATAGATAAGTTGGTATTTATTTTGAACTTGATAATGAATGGCTTTATTTTGTCATTTGTCATTTGTGAAAGTGTGGTTGTTTACTAAGACATTTGAAACCCTGTCTGTGTCTCTGGATATCTCAACAATTATCAGTAAAACAGTCTTTTTTATTGTTTAATTAATTTATTTACTTTTATCAGATTGACTAAAACAGCATAAATGTGAACATAAAAATAGAAATAGCCATTTTCAATCTACCTATGAAAGATAATGAATTGGTAGGTGGGATTCATGCAGTAATGATGAGCACATGAGCCACCAAGTTCTATCCTTCACCTTTACTTAAGTACAGGAGGGTGTTTCACAAAGCCTTTTTTCAATGACGAATGACAAATATCAGTGACAAATCTGTTGATAACCAATCAGAAGCAAAGATTTCTGTAGCTTATAACAAAAACTGTCATTTGTCACTGATGACAAGTTTTGTGAAGCGGGGCCCTGGACCACCATCTAAGACGCCAAGTTAAGATGTAGTCATTCCGTTCTTTGTGGCTTAAAGTGGACATTTTTCCAGATTCAAACTAAAATATATGAAGGAATGATATATTAAAAAGAAGGTTGAATTGTAGTAAAGGAAAGGGTAATTTGTGAGATTTGTTTTATATTGGTTAGAAAGAACTTGGTAGAAATGACATATGGAAGGATTACACTTTAATAGAATGCCCTCATAAGCCAAATATGACAAGAAATAGATGCAAGATTTTGACCCAACATGTGTGTAGTGTATATATTGGTTCTTAATTTATGTATTGTATAATCGGCCTTTCCCAATCGATTCCAGACAATTTATTTCTCAATCCCATCCCATGTCAAGAACTTCACTTAATCTTTAATGTCGTAATACGGAGTAAGTACCGGTAAGCCACAAAGAACTCGACCATGCATGCAGCTTGATTGTGAAGGGTGGGTGATGAGCCCATTTATTTGTGATCATCAGCAGTAATACATCAGCTTGAAGAAAACCCTGCAAATCAATCCAGAAATGACAAACATAAATACAAGTATAGATTCTTATCAACATATGTGAACAGTCGATTTTACAGGCATATCACATATCTGATTAAACTGTTGGTTTACAATATTAATCTACATAAACTGTGACATTAATGTACATCAATGACAATAGAATAATACAGATAATCTTGAAGTCTTCAAAAAGCACATGTTATAGGAAAGCATCTTCAAAATACATTAATACATACATTTCTTGCACTTCAGATGTGTCATTGAGTTCTGTTTATAACTTAAAGTGAAAGCCTTCCAGATTCAAAATAAGATATATCAAGATGAAGGAAGGAAAGCCTACAACGAAAATCTAAACTTCATTTCACTTAAAAAGATAAAAAATAATCTAAATCACTAATGAGAAGTGATTTATTTTTTAGGAATGATTAAGATTCAAAGTTGTCTATTTCTTTGAACTGTTCCTAATTTGGACAATGCATACCATTATAGCAACTATGACCTTTTAGTATGATATACGTCCTCCAAGAAAGATTACCGAGTCAGAGTCCTTTTCAGCTCTCTCTCTCTTACACATGGTGCAACCGCAAACCTACTGTATACGTCCTGCGATATATACAAAAACAGAAGAGGGAAAGAAGAAACAAGGCAAAGGTGTTTGTTTCATGCAATAATCTATATAAAACTCTTATTTTTTATTTTTTTATTATCCATCTCCTCTCTCTTTTTTTTGTTATGGATGAGGTCTGCTTAGATTGGTGCTGCGTCCTGCGTGTACATGTATTTGCAAATTTGAGCAGTTAAGTGATCAGACTGGTGTTAGAAAAAGATCTCACAGTTAAACAACAATGATATTGTAATCGACCATTATGTGTATTGCCCTTATAAACACTTGTGTATGCATCAAGTTTAGCAGAGTAAGACTAGCAGCCCTTATTTTACCAGAATTCAAAAGTTTTGTTTAAAATTGGGTTTAACAGCTTTTTTTTTTCTTGCAGATGATTTAAGACCCAGGGTCAGGTTTAACTAAAGTATTAAAAACATACCATTCAATTTTATGGTGATACAGCAACATAAAACTTGTAAATCATTTGTAAAAGTATGATTTTTCTTTTCAAATAAAACATCTTTATAAGAAATACGATATGTACTTTGTTTCGTATAATATGTATATTTTTTGTAAGGTACTATGTTTATCATATTTCTAATGTGGGGACAATGCTGGTCAATTTCTTATTATTTGGTTTTGTCTTTTGTGATGAATAAGAGCTTTCAATCACATTTGGTTAGGGAAATATTGAAGTGCCACCCCAATCCATTTATGTATATCTTTCTCTCTCTCTCTCTCTCTCAAAATATCTCTCCAATCATCCCACTCTAACTCTTTCTCTCCATACAAGGATGTATAACGAGTGAGTAAAAGTTGTGAGAGATATTGAATGCATGTACGGAGAATAATTTTGAATTAAATTGATGGTCTATTGATCCAAAATTTCATTAAAACTCAAATGTGATTTCTGTACAATAACTGAGATTGAAGGAAAAAAAGGCATACATACAAGCACTGACGTTTTGATAGAGGGGAGCAAATAAAATCCAAAGGTGGTTTATTTCTAATGTGATACCAGTGATATACAAATGATGCCGAATTGGCATGATTTTCCGGGGGGTTTTCTAATTTTTGTAAGCGTTTTTGGAAAATGACAAATTCCCAAATTTACAGTCAGCCTAAAAAAAAGCTTTTTTTTTTAGAAGCATACAAGCCAGGGCCCGCGGAATGGCAGGGCTCGAGGGTCCGAGCCCATCCCTCCTTCTTTTGAAAAAGAATGTTAAAGAGAAATACAGAGAAGGAACGAAATTGTGACCTGCCGGTGTCACAAGTGAGATATTAAAATATGCTCATCTGACCGTGATTAAATGCCTAAAACCCCTGAGCTTGTGGGGCTCCGCCCCGTGGACCCCACCTCCTGGATGCTATTGCAGAGCTGCCAACTAGTACGGATTTTCCGTAATTGGTACGGAAATTAACGACCATTACGGAATGTTGTCTCAAATTACGGATTTTAAAAAAAAAAAAATTTTTTTTTTTTTTTTTTTTTTTTTTTTTTTTTTTTTTTTTTTTTTTTAATGAATTAAATATGATTTATCGTAGCGAGTGCTGTGAATAGGAGCCATTTTTCATGATAAACTGTGTTGTGATGACCGCATAAGAAATTACTGATTTATACCCCAAATTACTGATTTTGAGCCTTGTGATTACTGATTTTCTGTTCTGGAGGTTGGCAGCTCTGCTATTGTGTTACAGATCAATGTTTTGTATTGGTTTTTTTAATGTTTAGTCCGTCTGACTTATTTTCATTATACTAACAATATGCTATTGCAATTTTTGTTTCGCAGTGTAATGTTTATCTATGAATTTCTGTATTTTTTGTGTTCTATTTGAGTTGTTGTTGTTGTTTTTTCTTCTTATATTTCCTTAATCAGGACCATGATCAAAAACAGCTTTGCTGATCTTGTTTTTATCCTGTATAAATATGTTTCTCACACACTCTTCTCTTTCTTATATTCTCCCTCATGTTCACTGAGACTATTCTCAGCCCCCCCCCCCCCCTCTCTCTCTCTCTATCTATCTATCTACCGTATCTATCTCTCTATCTCTCTCTTTCTCTCTCTCTCTCTCTCTCTCTCTCTCTCTCTATCTATCTCTCTATCTCTCTCTTTCCCTCTCTCTCTCTCTCTCTCTCTCTCTCTCTTTCTCTCACTATCTATCTCTCTATCTCTCTCTTTCCCTCTCTCTCTCTCTTCCCCCTCTCCCTCTTTCTCGCTCCGACACCTCTCTCTGCATGGCAACGCCAAATATTATTAAACAAAACACACAGTTGCAATGTGTTAATACCTATGCAAATAAAATTAATTAATTTTACGAGACAAAAATCGATCAGCAGTTTTGTATAAATGGAAATAGATTATAATGTTGTTCGATGCAATTTGAATTACTATCAGCCTGTAGGATAAGGTTCTATTTGATGAATATTTGTGCAAGTGCATCCAATAATACTAAACGTGAATGATTGAGTGTAAATTATTATGAATTGCTTCTACAGGCGGAAAACAACGAAGAAGGTGAGAATTAACATTTACTATAAAATGTATGACTTTTCTATATTGTTATTATCATGTGCATGATGAACGACTTGCACGAATCGTTATCTGTAATGTAGGTTTCAAGCATTCGATGTGCGTCTTTTATGTAGGCGTTTTGTTGGATTTCTAGAGCACCCTTTTACATGAGGATACAAAGCGATGAGGTACACTATTACGTCTGCTTTACCTTCACTGGAGTACACCGTTTCTCCCTTTTCTAAATAAATCTATCTCCAATCCAATTTCTCTCTCTCCCTCTCTCTCTCTCTCTCTCTCTCTCTCTCTCTCTCTCTCGCTGTATCTATCTATCTTTCTATCAACTTCTAATATTTCCCCATCATGTATGTCCACTTCTATTTCCTTCAATGTCAACTTGTCTATTTGTTTGTTTGTTTGATTGATTTTATTTCTGCGTTCAAAAATATACACATTCAAATTCAAGCCATCGAACATTGTTACGTTCTGAACTTCGCTTCCGATTTACTCTCAACTCATCAAAACATCATATTCGACGTAATCAAATCATAAAAATCTTTTTTTCTTCATGCACTTCTAGATGCTTCTCATCATATGTGTCGGTGTCGTGTTTTATACAGCATACACTATCATGATGCCAATCCTTGAGATAACATTATTTCTTCGTAATATATCTCGTGTAATGGAAAGTACAGATGACAGGCATCATCGTCTTAAAGTTGGTAAGGAGAACGTCACACCCTCATTAATAATAACGCGACCATTTATCAGAAACAAGACAGAACAACCACGACAACAACAATACTTCAAGCATAATGACCGCGAAATGTATGTTATTATTCATTCATAATATTTGGGACTAAAATGCTAGTCAAAATGATTAGAAATTACGATAATAATTCGTTTTGCTGTATTTATTATGTTGTTGTACTTTTCATTACATAACATTATCCACAATCTACACATGTCGATGAATGTAATAGGATATTAATAAATCCTTCCCTTTTGTAATGTGTTATATTATCTATCATTTCAAGTGTATTACTAATATCAGTAGTGGTCAAACCAAAAATTTGTTTGTCAATGACATTGGTTTGTATGAATAACAAATATATATAATTATATTACTTATGTTGGCGTTTTGCTTGAATTCGTATGCATTAAAAAAAGCAAGCACAAGCAATTACATCATACCCGCAAACAAATGTTAAAAGATCAAAAATTGCTTTAAAACGTGTGCATTAAAAGAACCATCTGCTTGTTTGTAAAAGCAATTGCTTGCATTTTTAAAGCTTCGTCATACCAGCTTCAGGCCTGCCTAATCGGGACGTTCGCTTTTAAGCATCATGTCCATGTTTGTAAGAGAAAAGCCAACGTTGAACAGGAATAGAATAAATCGAGAATAAATTGCTCGTGAAACCTATCGGAAACCTTTTCCTCTCAATAAGGAGAACTTAGAGTGATTGGCACATAGATTCGTTACTAAACACAATGATAAGAAACGAGGAGGGTGTCTGAATCCGGTGGAAAGCCCCCCCCCCCCCCCCCCTCCTCCCAACATGCATGATATTTGGACATGATATACGAAAACCATCGTTAAATTGGGTTCGCACTGGCTTGACGTCATAGTTGGCTATGACGGGCTGTACAAGCCAATATTCGTACAACTATACTGTCATCGAATGGACGTATACTTTTGACCAATCAGAACGCAGGAAACGTACGTCCAAACAACTTTGCATCCGTCGAAGCACTCATGGCCACAGTCAGGCGCGTACGCAGGATTTTTTCAAGGGGGGGGGTTTTAACATTTATAAATCGGTCCGAAAATTTCGCAACGACTCAGCCAGCCGCTGAATAAGCGGGGGGGGGGGGGGGGGGGGGGGGGGGGGGTAAGAGGACACTTTTTTTTTTTTTTTTTGGTCTCGAAATTTGGAAATTTGACATTTTGCTCCGTTGGAGGGGGGTAAGGTCACCTTTTTTAGGTCGGCCATGGGAATAATTTTTTTTTTTTTTTTTTTTTTTTAATAATTAAAAAAAAAAAAAAAAAAAAAAAAAAAAAATCCAAAAGGGGGGGGGGGGGGGGGGGGGGGGGGGGGTTTTAGGTTTTTTTAAGGGGGGTTTACACACAAAAAATTACCAAAGGGGGGGGTTTAACCCCCCAAACCCCCCCCCCCCCCCCCCCCCCCCTGCGTACGCGCCTGGCCACAGTTTCTAGCGTTCGGACCGAAGTGAATTCTATATTACATCCATCGAAGGGATTTATGATTTTAACCAAATGAGGGATTACCGCTGCGAGATTTCTCTGTAATTTGCCTCGAATGACATTTACTCAATTCAAAGAAAGACACGTGTGCGTCGAACACGTGCTTATCAAGACAAGGCCGGTCGCCCGCGCCTATCCCGCAGCAGTAACCCCTCATTCGGTCAAAATCACACAGCCATTCGATTGATGTATGGTTTTTCAGTTTTCTGCGTTCTGATTGGATAAAACTAAATGTTCATTCGATGCCTGTAAAGTTGACATAAGTAGACATAAATTATTATCCGTCTTTTGAGACACTAATGCTAAAATACACATGATGCAATAACCCTCTCTTCTTCGTAAGAAGTGCGCGTGTATGTGTGTGTGTGTGGGGGGGGGGGGATTCTGGCACTGCTAGTCGTCCTGTACAGAACAAATGCTATTGTCAAATGTCAATTTTGTTTTCGTGATCTCTGTAGGTAGACCAAGTGTTCCTGAGGATAGAGCCATACTTCCTCGTATGCCATCAGAAGACCACCAAAAGAACATCCAGATGGGTGCCACTTTGGCCGGCATCACTACAAAACGAACAGAGGATGAAAAGAAAGGCCCACTGCTCAACAACGATTTTGACCCCGTGAAAAACCTCTTGAAGGTAAGTGGTCTTAAAGGTACTATGTCCCTTCTGCAGCCAACCTCAAATTATGTAGAACTTTGCAGGAATTATGAATATGTCATGTATGTCCTATCTGTGAAATTTAAACGTCAGCAGTGTCCTCATACTCAAATTATGCAAGGAAACCCGTTTACTTGCTAGACTTCACTGTCAGACACATTGAGTGACTGACTGGCCTTTTTTCTTCTTCGGTAATAACATACATAAAAAGAGTTGTAAAGGGTACATGAGCATTTGTCTACATCAATAACCCACTTCTTGTGATGGCCAAGATTAAACTGATTGAATCGTTGCGCAGCATAAAACGTATGACCATTCTGTACAATTGTCTGAAAATCAAGACTATTACTTTTGGGCTCTATAGCCCTAAAGTCGATTTGACAACTAATAGTCGTTATTTTCCCACTTGAAGACATTTTCAAGCCCTACCTTTTTAGGGAAGTTCTAAATTAGTATTATCTTTCAAATGCAGTTGGAATTTAACTTTTTCATTTTTTTGGCCTGCAAATGGGACATAGTACCTTTAATAGGAAGGAAGCGATATACGGAAGGGTTCTCTATGACTTGGTAAGTGACGTCGGATCTGTTATGGAAGCCAAATGGCAAGCTACACATTAGGCTGGAATGACTGTGTACTATTACTACATATAATAATAATAATATTTATGATAATCATCAATGATTGCTATACGGTCTTAGCACGGATGCTATCAAAAAGGCCCAAGCATTTTAAGGGATTCTTTTTTTACCAGGTACATAATTATTCATCCCTCTTTGGTCAAGAGTGGCAAATGTAGATTAACGTTTGCCAAATGACGCCGTATTGTTGTAGATTTGAACCCATGATTCACCAACCCGTGTTTTATCCACTAGAACAAAATCCCATACAATAACGACTTTGCTAATCAAAAGTTGCTTCATCATACCTTTTCAACACACAACTACAAATGCATGCCATTAATCATTAATACAGTTTCTTACATTTAGTTATACGATGTAATATGTTGACGTAGGATGTCCCATAAATACAGTGTATAAGATCCATAGGTCTATCAGGCTATTATTTCATTTGTTGTTGCTATCCAGCCTCCAGGAGATCCCTATAAAAATTTGCTTTCATTGAAACCTTTATCCATGTTATTGTTTTGTTGACTGCGACGCGGTAGTATGGTGTCCCAAATTGGAGAAAAAATAGACAATAATCTTTTTTTGGTAACACTATACAAAAATTAGTATATTAGCTCGTGAATATGGCGAGAAATGATAGACAACATATATTATGACATGTTTACAGATGTAGTTTTTAAATGGGGGGGGGTGCGGGGGATGTGACATTAGTTTTATTATGGCTTCCTTTTACAACCTTCTGATTAGAGCTCCGAGAAAAGACTGTCCATGGAATTGGCTATCTTTTAGTTTAGCGTTGGTAGTAAACTTTAGACCTTCATCATGTTCGTTCAGCAAAACAGCAGTGGAATAATGGCACAGCCTAGGAGGGGCCAGGGGCGGATCTAGGGGGAATCGGCTTCGCCACTCCCCCTGTTTTAGTCCTAAATAGGGGGAGAGCGACGGGAGAAAAAATGGAGAAAACAAATAGAAGTTAACAGAGAAGAGGGGATGAAAAGGGAAAAAGAGAGAACAAATGAAAGAAAAGAAAATCGCTACCCTGAGTAACGGTTCGGCAACGTATTGGATGGGATGAAAACTCAACCCCACCGCAAGCTATGCGAAATGCGTGCATATATGTTTACGTAAGTACGGATTGGAGGAGTGAATCGGTCCCGGCCACTTTTATAGGAGCATACAAAATAGAAAAAAGAGATCGACTGTAGAAAAGGGAGAAATGAAAGGAAAAAGAAGGTTAAAGAGAAGGAGATAATATGGAGAAAGGAAAATGAAAGAAATAGCGATAGAGAGATAAAGAAAAACAGACAGACAGACAGAAAAGAAAGAAGAGAAAAATAAAGAAATGTAAAAAAAAAAATGTACACATGCATACTATTTAATGTGAATTGGCACAACATGTGCCTACGAATGAGAAGAAGAAGAACAAAAAATCGATGAAGAGACAGAGAAATGAATTATGACGAAATGTAATGAGAGGGGATGTGGGAATTTCAAGGAGAAAGTTCATATTTCTATTGCTCGAGAAGACCATCTTGAGGTTCTAAATTGTTAAAAACTCAAAAGCATCTTTGGGCTTAGATATCACACAAAATGTTGAGCTTCCTGGCGTATTCCAATTAACCCCCGTTTCTTTTCTTTTTATTATCATAATATATACATGTATTTGTTATCAATTTTGTTAATATCTTTTGGAGGTGATGGCGTAATTTGTTCAAAGCATAACATTTGGAATGACGTATTGCTCATTGTATTTCTAACATGCACACATTTTCCTATTTGGATCTTTATACATGTATGTAGCAGTTCGATCATTTAAAATGGCGAATAAAATAAAATCATCTATATATTATCACAAATTTCACCAGATGAACAAAACGAAACCATGAAGGCTAATATAATTGTACATTATGAATATATCCGCCCCCCAATGGATGGCTTTATTATTCTGGTTTCATTATGCCTCGTAATACATGTCCCAACCAACCCCTAATGATTCCAATGCCAACTCAATGACTAGACATAGGATACGCCATTGTAAGGTGGTTTTTTCACGGATACAAACATTCTCTTCAATTTCGTTCGGACTCCAACGAAAGTTTATTTTGGATCAGATAGATGAACCCTCATCCAAATTTGTTCCGTACGTCGACTGTGGAAATAAAGGTGCGCCATCTTGCGCCGATGCTCAATATCTAATCAGCGAACTGGCCAAGGCATACCGAGATTCTTCTTCTTCTTCTTCTTCTTCTTCTTCTTCTTCTTCTTCTTCTTCTTCTTCTTCTTCTCCCTCCTCCTCTTTTTTCTTCCTCCTCCTCTTCCTCCTTCTTCTCATCCTTCGTCATCTTCTTTTTCTCAGGCTCCCCCTACTTCTTCTTTATCTTCTTCTTCTTGTTGTCCTTGTCCTTCTTCTCCTCCTCCTTTCTCTCTCTCTCTCTCTCTCTCTCTCTCTCTCTCTCTTCCCCGTCTCCCTAGAACCATCTATCTTTTCTCTGTTGCAAAATATCACAAACTCATGCGAGATTATGTACCTCTACCCCTATACGCAATTAAATCGTATTTACCATGAAGTAGACTAGAGTCCTAGTTATAAGGTATAGAAAAAGACATTGGATGAATTTAACCATCTCACACATACCGTAAGACTCCCCCCCCCCCCCCCCCACCTGTCCTTCTCCCTTCTTCCCCTACCTCTCTCTTTTCTCCATAAAAAAAATTTCATACATATCTACGAACACCCGGAGCTTCATTTCTATGTTTCTATGTATATCCATGGTCTGTCTCACTTATTTCTTAATTTCTTTCTTTCTCTTTTTTCCAGTTCTTTTCTTTCGTGAAGTACCTTTTTTGGACCAAATTTTTTTATTTTTTTTATTTTGGCGGTTAACCCCCCCCCCTCAATTATTATCATTTATTTATTTTTGCTCAAGTGGGGGGGGGGGGGGGGTAAAAACAAATTGGTGCTCCTTACACCCCCCCCCCCCCCCCCCCCCCCACCCACCTACTGAGCGAAATATCGGTAGGCGCGATTTTCACATTTTCAAACACCCTCCTTGAAAAAAATCCTGCGTATTTTATTTTTTAGTTAGCTGATTTGCATTTTGTTTCCTATTTCAAGTTTCAATTTTAGTTACTGGTAGTCAGGTTCTTCCGGTCTTGAAGCATTCCTTATCATAAGTTTTCACCTAGAACTGAGCTGAACTTCAAAGCATAAAAGGATGGTTTCTTTTACAATGTTCTGTCTTTAAGGCAAGCCATAGTTAATTACTCTGTTGGAGAGCATTGTGGGAGTAGTTCAAACAAATGACAGCATCGATTTGCTTGGGATTACTTTACACAGATGCTGTCGAAGGAAAAGGGAGACCGAACTCTACACCAAGGAGCCGAAGGCGGTCAAGAAGGGAAACAATTTCAACCGGAGTTTGCTCCGTTGCTAGGGATGATGGGCGTGCCCGCGTTGTCGCGCAATTCGGATCGCATCAATGCTAAGGACATCATGCTGAATGCTGTCTTGAAGAACAAATCGGCCGTGAAGATGTTACCCATGTTGATGTCGCTCTTGAGAAAACCCTCATGAGCTCAACGTCCTTCAGTCTGTGAAGGCCTTTATTTCTTAAGGGTAGTTTCACACATCAGCAGACACTATAAATAGGGGAAGAAAGGAGAATTTCTCATCAACTGTTACAAATAAGGAACTTACACGTTTTTTGGCCACGCTTTCTCAACAGAACAATAGTCTTGATATCAAATGATAACTAATTTTTCTTCTTCTTCTTCTTCTTCTTCTTCTTCGTTATCTCATCCTCCTTGTTTATCTTCTTTTTTTTTTATTCTTCTTCATCTTTTGTCATTATTGAAGGCGAAAATGTATGTGCGCTGTAAAATTAATGTATAGTTTTGGACCTAATATCGATTATTGGTGTTTAGGTGCCATGTTTGTCCCAATTGTACTTTTGAAAGAATTAGAAATTTTCTTATATTGTGAATATTTAATAAACATAATATATCACTTGACGTGATAAGAAAAAATTCAACCATAGATTTAAGTACTACATTAAAAACGAAGTTTCATTATTTTTTAACCCTAATTGTCAAAATCAAGTTTCTATTGATCAGTGTAACGGTTGTCATTAAAGGTATGATATTATACAGTGATGTGCAAACAGATTCTCTAATATATATTTATGAATGTTTTAAAATTATAGACTTGTTTACATGATATTTGAAATGGAATT
Organism: Strongylocentrotus purpuratus; assembly: GCF_000002235.5. NCBI lineage: Eukaryota > Metazoa > Echinodermata > Echinoidea > Camarodonta > Strongylocentrotidae > Strongylocentrotus > Strongylocentrotus purpuratus. The sequence continues at coordinate 3,815,070 of NW_022145597.1, forward strand.
CATAATATCAAGAAATGCTTTGGTATTTAACGTTTGTTTAGACTTTTCTTTCTGATCAAAATTTAGTTAACTCAAATTAATAGGACAGAGAAGAAGTAGGCTCCGTACCACAATTAATTCCAATCCTTTATCATGTCGTATCAGTTCATTTCATTGCACTTCATTTAATTTCCTTTTCATTTCTTTCCTCTCCTTTCCTTGACTATATTCCGCTTCCTCTTCATTTGTGCAAATACTGGTTATAATAATGAATACCTTGTCTGAACAAAATATTGCTGATTCAGAAGTTCGTCGATGATGAAATATATGGTATGTTATATTCATAAATACGTGTAAAGGGGAACACGAAAAGGGAAACGTCATTAAGTTCAATTTATCACACATTGTCTCCATTTGTTTTTATTGGGTCGGAGTAGAAGCTCGTTTCCTGTATAAGGTAAAAGAAAACAAGTAAGGAACGTAACTACAAAAGGATATGTTCAACAAAAGCGTGAAGCCTAGCTCCCTGCTATAGATTGCAAATAATTATGTTGTTTCAATGATGTGTTTGGGAAAGCTCACAGAGCAATAATTATTATGATATATGTATGGAAAATAGCATTTGCCTCCCTTGAATTCGAGCTTGTGAGAACAGGCTCTAGCAATATTTACGGTAAAATGCCCCAGAATTCACACATGCGGGTGAAGGTTACCGAAGGTTTCCGAAGGTTTATAATTCCGAAGGTTCGTAATTCCGACAGTTCGTAATTCTTAAAATAGGCTTCGTAATTTTGAAAATGGGGTTTGTAATTCCGACAATAAAATAGGGTTCATAATTATGAGGTTTCGTAACTCCAAACCTGACTTATAACAATGTAACCCTTTTGGAAATTACGAGCCTTCAGAATATTAAACCATAGTAGGTCCATGATTAAACTAACCTTATTTCATTTCCGGAATTACGAAACCCCTGGTATGGGAATGTGTATTACGAAATTCCAACCTTCGGCATTATGTACCTTCGGAAAAACGATCCTTCATAAAACCGAATGCATCCCTGGGTGAAATAGTTATGGTAAATAGGTATATGAGGTTTCAATGTCGACGTTCAATGTAGCTTCGGGGATCTATGCCTGCTCCCACAGAAATAACAAACTCTTCGGAGACCAGAATGTATATTCTATTCAAAAGAGAAAAGGGTGGTAATTTGTGCTAGGTCAGATAAATTGAATTGTAGAAATTATGCACGCGTCCCAGGCATGATTGCCTGCATGGATTCCTTTCATTGAGCTTTGAGAGAATGGAGAGAAATAATCAGCCTGTGAGATCCCAGCAAATTTCGATTGAAAAGTCAAATTCGGAGATCGATTGGCAACAAAACAGCCGGAGTGTTCAAGTCTTTGCAGGACGAGCATGATATTATCCACTGTTGTTACAAAACGTTTCAGTAGCAAACACATATACGCGTTTTAGTTTTTTTTTAAAAGGGGAAAAGTAAAATCTCTCTTTCCAGATATTGATATATTCCCTGACAGACAGATATTTCCAGACACCAAAATGTGCTAATATGTTCCCCAGTCTGGAGGCCCGCGAACGAAATTTTGCCTATTCTCCCATCATGGACAAAAGAAAATAAAGCTTCTTCTGAGAATGCTATATTAAACGGCAAATATAGATAGGGATAGATTTTTTTAAAGAAAACTTGGTCAGGAAGAAAACTCCTATGTTTTCTTTTCTTGGGCAGCACCGTTGGGCATGTTTGTCTGGATGCTGAATAACTAAGGTATATTCATTTATTTATACATTATTTGGCCAGTTGTGTATACGGTTCTCGAATTTTAAATTTGACACGACGAAAAAGGGCTCAATATAATAAATTGCCAAAACAAAACTCTACCTTGACTATTATTACAAACATGTGGGTAATGATGACGCAAATAATATGATTGTGCTTACGGCCTTAGTATTATACTAGGTCGCGTTTATCTCATCTAAAATTCCAATTTCTTTACAATATAAATAAACAAAGTGAGTTTAAATAGAGCACGGGAATATAATAGGTTTGTGTCAACACGTTGATACGGTTGCTCTTGACGTCTCGAAACATTGATTAATTGCTACACCTCAACGTGCCAATACTTGACGCACATCCCTTCACAACGTGGTTCAAGCCCACGCACACGTTCTCACTCACGCACTACACACACCTGTGCCTTAATTACGCTTGCAAACCCGTACTCCTCTATAGTAAAATATATTTATATTGACTATACCTTTTTTTGTCTGGTATTCTCGCAGGAGTTTCTGAGATGCTAAATACACGAAACACCTTTCCGTAAATAAACCCAAGGGAATGGAGGTTGTCCATCGCCTTTAGAAATATACGAACAATAGCCTTTTTATGAAATTATGGGTGCGTTTATCGTCCATTTTGTAATAACGTTTCGATGTAGGTTTGTGTTTAAAATAAGATCACTTTACTGCCGTATATATAGTAATTTCCTTTATATTCGTAATATTTTCATTCTCATATTCTGCTGCCTCATACGAAATAAGAAGGCAATATCATCTACTAGGTAATCAAAAGCGGGGCGTTGTTCCCTTACATGATTTTGATTATTTAGGGGTGTAGATTAGACCAGATTAGCCGACTTGTGAACTGAGGGGATGACATGTCACCCACACACATTTACCTTTGTCCTTGCAAACCCATATATATTATGTATCATTAAAGAAGATACAACCGTAAAAGCAAACAACATCAACAAAAAGCAGACACATTGGAAAAGCAGACTCGTGAAAGTTTGAACGAAATCGGAAAAAATAAGGAAGTTATGAATGTTGAAAGTTGTACTTACTTTTGTTTCCAACTCATGATGATCTTTTCTTTCTAAAAAACCTGTAATGATCAAATATACTCTCCATAATATATTTGAGTAGTGCCGCAAGGGTGAAGGCACTTGGGAGAAAAACAGATGTTTTGGTAAACGACAAACGGGAGAGTTATCTGCGACTACGTCACAATCCACAGACCAAGTTGCCAATTTAAGATTTGCATAGATGTAGTGATCTCATATTTCAAACAATCACATTTTTTCTTACTATTGGTCCGATCTATTACGAACTTACGCCACCCTGTTTCTCTGATTTTCCTGCTTCAATTCGAATGAACGTAAACCAAGCGTTGGGTTGCCCTTTAAAGCATACATGATAGTAAGCTAATAAGAAATGCAAATTTCTTTTCTTTTAACAGAGTATATATATGAGACATTCACTGGGCATACAAACATGATAATTACATTATTCCGTTTTGGTATTCATGCCTAGAATTACACAATTCAAGTTAATTTAATCTGACTCGGTATGAAAGGATCCTGTAAATAGTCATGACCTACTTCATGGTCTATTTAATAAGAGGGACGTTTCTGTCGGTAGACCTACGTTAAGTATGATTGCCGTAAAGATAACTGGACAACGTGGCTGATTATGCCATTGTCTTTCATGCATGTATATGTGAACGGTGCTCTTTCTTGGAGTGAGGATGGTGACAGCTCATAGTTATTTTTTTAAGTATTGTGCAATTGCAAACAGTAGTCACTTCAGGTATGATCAGATTATTGTTGACAGCTGGTCACACCAGTTGTCGTCGTAAGGAGAGTCCCAGATAGGCCCATCAAATTGGTTCGCTGCTGTTCAGTTGAAATTATGCACATGTATGTTATATATAATCATCATAAGATGATGAAGCGGATCCTAGTCAAATGATTGGTTGAGAGCGTACACGTGACCAGTAGTAATTTTACTAATGACCGGTTATTAGTCAATACTTATGACCGGTCATTGGTGTAATCATGTTATAAAACATCATTTTATAAAACAAATGAAACAACATCTTCTAAAACAAATAATACACATCATTTTGTTCGGGTATTCAGTGAAATTACCCACAGTCGGTACCTTCGAAACAGTCCAAACACCCTCGGCTATCGCCTCGGGCGTGTTAGACTGTCCCAAAGGTACCTTATGAAGGTAATTCTTACTGATGCCATAACTGCTATGTATTAAATGTATACTTATACGGGTTTAAAAAAAAAAAAATATGGTTAAAAAAAAAAAATTCTGACACACGTATCATATGAACTTTGTTGACCACAACATGTCAGAATGTAATAGTGTACACTTGTAACATCTGAGAGAGAGGCGTCATTGCATGACAAAAGAAAAGATCTGCGTGTATCTATAAGAACTTCACGGCATCAACTATTTTGTGAAGAGTAACGACTATGAATATTATACAAATAATACACATCAGTGAGGTCATTAGTAAGAATTACCCGCACGAGGTACCTTTGAAACAGTCTAACACGCCCGAGGCGATAGCCGAGGGCGTTTGGACTGTTTTGAAGGTACCAAGTGTGGGTAATTTTACTAATGCCCGAACAAAATGATGTGTATTATTCGTTTTATAAGATTATGTTTTATTTGTTTTAATAAAATGATGTTTTCTAACATGATTTTGATCATGACCGGTCATTACCCAAATTAAGCGAGATTACGCGTTAGGCAAAATAAATGCCTGGTCATGTGTACGCTTTCAACCAATCATTTGATTAGGATCCACGTCATCATCTTATAATAATAACGTATCAAGTGAAGAAAATTTGATTTTGAGAGGAGTTAGAAAGAGTAAAATGAAAGTTTTAAATCCTCTCGATTATTATAATAATACGATATACATTTACCAAAATTGAAATTTTACAACTTACAGTCAAATAATACAATTGCAAATATGAGAAACAATGTTAAATTGCACTCGAAAGAGATATAAAACTACGACATTGAATAATACTCGCCGCCTATATTGTGCGGATGGCGAGGAGACCAAAGTCTGTTAATTGATAAATACCTCTTTGACTACTGGAAGTTTAATTGTTTGCAAAATTCACCTTTTCTTCATAATTATGACACATATAACTAAGTTAGCTCATGACGCACTCGTCAATATATGTTTTTCTTCTTCGGCTTCGCAACACCACTCCTTCCAGATAAAACACCCACTCCCCACTTCTAAGTAAATGTTTTGACGTACTTAGGCTTATTTGGTCAAGGATTCAATGTTGACCAACTCCTATAAGAAGGTTAACCTATTACAAGAAGGGCTGAGTTTCGGACTCCAGTCAGAGTTATTACTCCTGATTAGATTCCAGACAGTCACTCATAATATCCTACTTCAGAGAGAAAGAGTTAAATCACTATCATACTTGCTCTACACTTCAACTCATCGTTATTATTCTATTCTTATCTTCATGTATCTTAATAAACGCTATGCTTAATCTTCTAATCAGCTATGTCACCATTCTTCAGGATTAACTCTCTTTACTCGAAAAAGTATCGTTTAACAAAACGATTTCCAACGCTTTCCCTAAGCTAGGCCAAACCAATCCGGTTAGAGGAGTGTGTGTATAATAACATAATATAATAATAACGTTTTATTTACCCAGGGTAGCCACTTCAGTTATGCAACTGCTCTTCCAGCGGGCCCTGCATAACATAACATGTTATTACCACCCTTCTCCGATCTAATATGCTGAGCGCCTAGCTAGAAGGCAGAAGGTCCCATTGTTTTAAGTCTTTGGTATGACTCGGCCGGGGTTCGAACCCCCACCTCCCTTTCATGAGGCGGGCGCTCTATACCACTGAGCCACCATGCCTGGTATGTCTCTGTGAGCAGTATTAAAGCTAATTTTGAGCTCTGGTATGGGAATTTTTTTTTCGAGAAAATTGCTATGATTTATTCTGGATTGTTTATCCTGCAGTAGAATGGTTGTTTGAACCAGTGAAATAAAAACAGACGCACAAAAGCTAACTGGGCATCATCTTCGATACAAAACAAAACTCTCAATTTGTGTCGGGCCAACTTACCCGGATTTCCTTATCTTTCTACATGTATACTCGTCACTCAGCCACTATACATTTGCTACCAAAATTGTTTGGCACATGACATTTATGTGTAATCTTGAACATTCAGTGAAAGTTCGTTTGATTCTTTGAGCATTTATTTTCAATATTGACCAGAACTCAAGCAGTTAGTATGGTAGAAAAAAAAATCATAGAAACTGCCGGAAAATAAAAAATCAAATGATATCGATAAAATTTATATTGAAAATAACAATGATAATAACCAAGTTCTAAGATGATAATTATGACAACTATTCTACTACATATAACGACTAAAATATTCATACCCTTTGTAAATTTGATGTTTTTGTGTTTTTCGTAGATCAGGGATGAAAGGTGAACCACTTGATTTAGGGCATTTGCTTAATACGTTTAGATGTAGGTTTTGATATGTATCATTTTTTTAGAAAGATAAATCGGTTTTGAAAAAAATTCACAAACTTGAAAATTGCAAAACTTGGTGAGAGTATATATAACTTTTTATAATCTCCTAATTTATCGCTTGTTTTTATCTCTTTATGCATACTAGCAATAGCAGCCCGCGGGCATCTACGGTTTTACGATTATTCACCAATTTTGGCCTTTAAAATGTATAGCGTCAATCTTCAATACGGAATATTCTAAGGGTGAACCTTTCTTTTCTAATTTATTTGTCTCCTAAGTCGAATGCATAATATGGTCGCAGAGAATTTAAAAGCTCCTGATATCCTTCCTTCAATCTATAAGTTCCAAACAGCACGCCTATTGCCATGCACCGTTAAAGTTTAACAACTAGACAAAGTCTTTATGTAAAAACTGTGCCCAAATTGTGGCGTACATATTTTCTTTCATTCCTTTTTTTTAACAGCAACACCAAAAAATGATAAGGATTTCTTATACAGCGCATATTTTGACCTGCAAATGGGACATAGTACCATTAACAGAGTATCACATAACGTTGATTTAGAATAGTAATGTGTAACGCTACAATACATACATATACATACAAATTAGGAAGGTGATTTATGAAATGTCTCTTGTACAAGGGATTTACAGAGTACCCATGTAACTCAGGAAACTTGAATTATAATGTTGGTAAATCTTTAAATGGAAAGCGTTTTTATTGTAACGATGCAATTGGCTAAGAGACAGGTTTGATACATACACGTTACAGAACAATCCTCAACATGAAGAAAATTATTTATAATAATATCTATCTTGTTGCATGCATATACAATTAGATTATCATGCTCCAAGCGCCCGAAATAGATAACCATAGGCCTACTAAAATGACAAATAATCATTCGGGTCAACTCAAATACTAAAGAGATAACTAATTTTACAATTGCTTGAACATGTTAACTTTAAATGATTAACTAAAGGTCTAACAATCATGAAATATTTAAGGCTTTAGGGCCTACATTATTTTCACAGAGCATAAATGAGCATCCTTATCTGTCTTTCAAATGTTTTTCTTCACCTTTTAGTTCATGAGAATGGAATGTTCTTTCTAAAATACTTGCTATTAAATAGCAAGTATTTTTTTGGATCCAAGCAGCATTCATAATACCTCAATATATTTTCATTAAAATCGTGCTAAATATATCAAAACAATTTTTCTTAAAGCGCTTTGTGCAAAAAGCTTTCAGCAAAAAAGCCTTAGGCAATGACCGCTGTGAGATAAAAGGTGGCGAACTATTGATCAGATTGCGAAATTAAACGGTTTGGATTGCTCTGCCGGCTGACGGGGACTGTAATTGGTATTAATCTCATACTAATCATTACCAATAGATATTAATCAAATCATTGATGTATATGCAAACAGCTATGTCTGCGCAATTTGCTTAGCTATGACGCAAGGAAGCCTGATTAGGCCAGGGCGTTTTATTTGAACGAGAGAAAATACCATTATCAAGGTAGGCTGCAGGCATTTTAAAAACATGTTTATTTTATTTCTTCTCTGTAGAATCTGATGTAGACATATTCAATAATAGAATGTGAAAGTTAAATTTGTGTTTTGGGTTCGTTAACAGTTGACTAAGACAGGAATTTAAAAAGTAAAAGTAATATTGTTAAAATAATTTATTCGCTGAAATATCTTTGCTGAACTCGTGATTTTTCAAATTTTACTAACTTTCCGACGGGGATCGAAATATTATGTTTCTTGGTTGAAGATATTGAATATATATACAGTCCTTAAAAGGGGGCAGCGCAGCCTAATTTGTGTTTATTTTGATAAAGAATAATATCCAAATATTAATTTCCCTGGTAGTTGACAAATAAATAGATGCGTAAAATCATGTTAACATGAAAATGTGTATCTCAGGGTTTAGAATTTGCGTTTGATCGATCACATCTTCAAAAACAATTTTTGTCGTATTCTTCTCGTAGCTCCCCATGCACTCTTCTATGTATTGTCTATAAAGACATTGAAAGAGTGAACTACTACATGTATTATTGGTATTTGATAGAGAGCACGAGATAGAGAGAGGGGGCAGAGACAGTAAATAAGTGGAACCTTTGACACGTTATGTTATGATCCTCTTCGTATACAGCCCATGTAATTTTAGCACATTCTGATTATGCCTGAAGTATGCCTCAGATACCCTTTTTTCTTAAGACAAATGTTTGTCAGAGAGATAAAAAGATCCTACCGCATGAAGCCTAAAGTGGTAATGTATGCGTTTACAATTATTAATTATTTGATTTCATGATGTTGAATGGGGGAGATGTACATTGTTGAGGATTGAGAGGCCCCGTGTTGCTTCACAATATTAAAAATGATGATAATAATAAAAAAAACCATCCACCATACCGGGGACACTAATCTTCTTTAAACATTTTGCTCGTCGTTTGCGATCTTTTCGTTTTTACTTTGACCTCACGGCTGGTAATTGGATACAGTGCTTCATTTAATACGATTGTTAGTTATACAAAAGGAAACTAAATAAACATACAAAATAACAAGAAATAAATCATATACATTTAATACACATAGAATGGAGATTTGTCATTACATAACATTTGCAGGATGTCGAAAAACAAGCGTTTTTTGTTGTAAAATCCTAATGCAAGGCTAACGTGGTGAGACAAATACAATACGGTAAGGGAAACGTGCTTTAGAATACATTTTCTTCAGTCAGACCAGTGGTGTACGCAGGATTTTTTTTCAAGGAGGGTGTTTGCAAATTTGGAAATCGCGCCGACCGATATTTCGCTTGGTGGGGGCGGAGGGGGGGGGGGGGTAAGGATTATTCATTCTTTTTTCAAAACAAATTTGAGGGGGATTTAACCCCCAACCGCACCCCCCCCCCTGCGTACGCGCCTGAGTCAGACAATACATGTACAACTGATCTGTAAATTATATACCACACCGCCATCATCTCGTCATATTTTAAGCCCCTACGTCCATGATATTTGTATTTCTCCCTAGAGATACGAGCGAGAAAGAGGGCAGATATTACATCCCACGGAAACTAGAAAAGACATAATTGCCATTTCCTTAATGAAATGATGATAAGCGGACACTTTCTTACTTTGGATAAATGGGCCTAAGTGACACTTTAAAAACTAGGGTAAACTTGATTTCTAACAGAATCAATCTACCTCTCCGGCAAAGATCGGTTTCACTTAACCGAGGTATGAACGCATAGCCAAGTGCGTTGGCGCCACCGTGAAAATTAGAGAAGCTTCTAAATTTTAGCGCCCAAAGTTATGGAAGTGAGGGTGATATGGTGTTGTAAACACCATGCTTTGTTCCAACGCCTATATTATACGGCAGTACAGTGACGAGAAACCCTCTGTGTCTACTTGTATGGCTATGCAGACATTATCGGAACATTTGATTTTCTGAGAATATGGCTGCTATTTTGTATACATTACAATGTGGCGACATTGAGGTCCAGTCACTCAGTCACTTTATTTATTTTTTTTTTTGGGGGGGGGGGAGGGGGAAGGGGGTTGTAATGATGTTATGGAGTTGGCTTTGGTCTTACTTGGTAGATGATATGTAAGTAGAACAAGGTAAGGAGGATACGGGATTTGGTCTATCATCATGTTTTCAATTTGCCTTTTCCCTCCTCCAATTCATAGTGGTTATTTCTTTCTCGTTTTCTCTTGCTGTTCATTATTTTAAGGGGGCTTAAAATTACTTTGTTTTTGTTTATTGCTCCACATTCCACATCACAAGGTTGTCTCATACATAATATTAACAAGAGAATGGATAATACAAAAAAATGATAGACATGTAACAGAGACAAATAATAGTGTGAAATATGGGGATCATATTAAGAAGCAAAGCTTGACGACCGATAGTCAACCTGTTCGAAACGTCGAGCCACTCATCCTCTCCAAGCGCTATAGTTCTCCTGAGAACTATATGCTAAGAAAGATAACAAACAGTCCTTTTCAGGACTACACTCCTCCAAGAAAGATTACCGAGTCTTACCTCTCTCTCTCTCTCTCACACATGGTGCAACCACAAACCTACTGTATACAAAGCTTGTATGTTATAGCTGCTGAATAAAATACAAATACTGTAACTGAATTGGATAGCAATAAAGAAAGACATAATATTAGTTTGAGTCACCGACACATTAGTATCTTCAATAACATGTAAACAAAGAAGTAGTAAGTAAACAAAACGTGCATGTAACCATGGTTACCCGAGCGAATCAATATAAGCCTGTAACTTGTAAGCATGATACAGGAGAGAGAGAGAGAGAGAGAGGGGGGGGGGTGAAAGACAAAATTGTTGCACATATGCAGTAAAAATGAATCTTTTAGCTTACGCTTGATGGAGTATAAAGAATTTTACGGTGTCTTTTGAATTGTGAGTCGAGGTGATTCTTTTTTCATTTTTGTATATAATCTAAGAGATGCTTCTAAAAGATAATTGAAAGCCATGTAGAGAGAAAAGTTCTGTGACACGTTACGAACTCAAGTTTCAAAAATCTTATTTTCGAAAAAAGGTCTCTAACAACTTATCAATTTTGAGATGGACTATAAAATGTGAGTGATGTACAATCAAAGTGACTGAAATTTGTCACCACTATTATCAATATATGCTAACGTTATAAAAAAAGACAATTTTCCACTCACCATTGAAATTGAAACCTGTTATCAAATCCGCGCTTAACCTCAAAATCAACCACAACATGGAAATGCTTGCTATTAAGTTCTTAAATGGATTTTTGATGGTATAAATATAAACCTTCAATTGATTCTCGGTCACTCTTCGCTTAGACACGAGTGCATTAGCTTGAGAGGGATCGTCTACTTAACATTAAAGGAACAGTCCTCCCCTAAACGATCTTAACGAAAATAAGAAAACGGGTCAATGAAAGCTAAAGGACATTCAGCATAGCTATTAAAATCTGTTTAAAATGAAAGCGATTTAAACTTTGTGGCGTTTAATACCGCTGCGAATATCTTGGACAACGTTTATAAGTCTGTTGATGTCTATTAACACTTTGGTTGCTTTTTTCGCATGTTTGCACGGTCGCCCGATTGCCCCACGTGCAATTTTGCACAAAACAATATGCATGAAATGTTGACGAAAGTGTAGCTCTGTACAACACGATGGCTTTGCAAAGTTACAACATATTTACGTTTAATCCACAAACAGTTATAGTCCTTATAATGTTTTCAAATAAATGTCCACATATACCGGTACGTACAAAGACAACATACAAGGGAAGGCAAAGGCTCACTACATACTACATAACCCTAGACATGTGAGAAAACTAGGCAAAGCCTCATTTTGTATAATGTAGGGTCAATCACCCTGGTAAAGTAATGAAATCTGATATCCAAAAAGGCCAAACGAGGAGGCGCCAAATTATATTCATCTCATGATTTCATTTCCCGTATGTCAAACAGATCAGATTGCGTATTATAATTTCAATCGATGTGAATTTGCCCAACGAGGCTTCACAGTTTAAACATTCACTAATAAATGTGAGTTCATTCATAGCGTGTTTTTTTTTTAAACGTTGCTTCATCCTTTTTCCAGTATATTTTCATTCACACAAAAAAAGTTAAAACGTCTATTAAAATATTTAAAGGAGCCAAATTCTGACAATTTATATGGGATTGTTACAACATAACCAACAAAAAACACGCATCGTGTTATTATGTTTATTGATGTATCAATTTTTTTCATTGTCACATACTTTATTGATTGAATGTAACCACAGAAAGCACGTAGAAAACAACAATAATAAATATTCAAGCCTATAGGCTACGTACTCCCTGAATGCACAGGCATGTACAATTCGGAAAATATTATACAAATATACAATGACACTCGAGGATCTAGCTGAAACTATTCGCATCGAAGGAACATCAACTAGTACTATTCTCCCGAGGGCCATCGGCCCGAGGGAGAAAAGTACTAATGATGTTCCTGAGTGCGAATAGTTTTAGCTTGTTCCGAGAATGAGTCATTTTATATTTGTTTTATATCCCTTCCATCTGTATTATTCCTTGTACATTTCTGTAATTACATAAACCTTATACTCACATTCACATCTACATTCAGATCGAAAAGAAATAAAGAAAATTGCACGGCTCAAATGAAACATTGAAGGATGTAAAAAATGTTTAGCTGTCGTATGGCTTGAGCTAGCGCCGTGACACTGCGGGGTTGACCGCGCAGAGGCATTTGAAATCATGTACGCGCTCGCTTGGAAAACGCATAGTTCAAGAATATGCGTTTTTGTATTGTGACGTCACGCATAGTACCTTTTTTCCCTAGGGAAAAAAAGGTACTATGCGTGACGTCATCAATAAAAATGTACTATTTCGATCTAGTCGGCAGGAAACGTCTTTTACAGTCAAACTATTTTTTTTCTTGTTGTGTACACACCTAATGCAACAAGAAAATGAAAAGTTTTACTATAAAAGACGTTTCCTGCCGCCTACATCGAAATAGTACATTTTGTATTGCTGACGTCACGCATAGTACCTTTTTTCCCTAGGGAAAAAAGGGACTATGCGTGACGTCAGCGAGCGAACAGGATTTCAATGCCTCAGCTCACAGCGCTCAAGCATGCGCACATGCACTTTGCGCTGTGCGCGCGATAATTGCACTACACTATACGCAATAGCGCCAGCTAAACCCTGTTTTTGAGCCGTGCAATTTTCTTTTATTTCTTTTAGATTTGAATGTAAGATGTGAATGTGAGTATAAGGTTCATGTTATTACAGAAGTGTAGGAATAATACAGATGGAAGGGATATAAAACAAATATAAAATGACTCATTCTCGGAACAAGCTAAAACTATTCGCACTCAGGAACATCATTAGTACTTTTCTCCCTCCTTCGATGCGAATAGTTTCAGCTAGATCCTCGTGTGTCATTGTATATTTGTATATTATTATACATTTAGAACCAACAAAAATATTTCCAAAATAGGATAAATATATAATGAAAGAAATGCATGGAACATGTCATATGGGCGCTTGGAACATTGACTTGAGTAGCATGTACTATCATAAATTAAAAAATACTAGCAAACGGACTTCCGTCATGGACAAAACCGGTGAATAAACATAAGATATCTGGCACTATAGGGTAGTTCGCCCCGATCCATCAAACTCTGTAGAGTTCCTGCGGCCGCCGCAAATTGTGTGGGTCATGCAAAAGTCAATTGTAAGTCAAAAGACCCTAGGGCAGCCGCATTGCAAACGCAAGTAGAGCAAATGTGACGTAGGCATAAAGGTGTCCGGAAAGAAAAATCAGCCTAACCCCTCCCAAGGTTTGTCTCCTTCGGCTCTTTCAAAGGTGGATTCTTTCATCCCGATCAACTCGCTTACAACGACCCAAGTGCGATATACCTATTCGAGGGGCTCACCGCTCCGTCGCAACAAAAATTTGCAGGTCTCCCCTCTGAGTCCGAGAGACGATTCTAACAACGAGGGGGTCGACGACGAGAACGTACCTACTAATAGGCAAGCATACCCATCATCACGATCGATCGAGTTCCATGCCACAATGATTCGCAAGCGCAGATTACGCGACTCATCCCCAATACACTCACTTCGCAACAGGATCCATTAAGTACCCTTACATCTAGCAAAAACATGATTCCACCACAAGTACTCTCAACTACATAATATTGAAATTTGGGGGAATATTTTGGCTATAGTTAATGGCAATAAGGCAGAGGCGGTGCTCCCGGAGGGGGGGGGGGGCACAGTGCCCCCACTTTTTCAAGTACCCCTAAAGTGCCCCCTTTTACATAGGAAAAGTGCCTCTATACTTTGACAAGTGCCCCTATTATGTCTTAAAAGTGCCCCTCCCCTTTCCACCTCTGACAAGGGCCCCTTTTCCAAGTTTCCATTTTCCTTTGCAATAAGTGTCCATTTTCCATTCTCATAAGTGCCTTTTTTAATCTCTAGTAAGTGCACCTTTTCGGGTACGAGAAGCGCCCCTTTTCATTTTTGATAAGCACCCCCTTCACCTCTGGTAATTGCCCTATTCAAATGTTAGAGGTGCTCCTTTTACTTTGTCAAGTGCCCCATTTCCTCTTTATAAGATGTAATTTCTCGCACTGCGACCTCACAAATCTTAAATGTTTTCCTCGCTCGCAAATGCTTTTTCAGACCATCACACCCAACTGCAAGATATGATGCTTAAGCAGTATGTTATATGATGTTTGAACATAAACAAATATGAAATCATCCCTGATAATGTACCCACATCATAAGGGTATATACCAATGTCAAAAAAATTGTATATTTTCGCTCTGAAATTTCCCGTGGTAGGTGCCATTTTTTTCACCAGAAAGTGCCCTTTTTTGTTAGTGCTCCCCCTCCCCCTCTTTGGAAGGCGCTCCGCCGCCTCTGCAATACAGTCCGATCGATAACCATCAACAAATACATTAACAATATACAGTCAATTGTAATAAAATCGATCGAAATCTGCATCTCAGAAATCTGACTTTGAAAGGTCATGCAATGACGTCACAATGTGAAGTACTGTCAAATGAGACATGAAATAGTATACTATCGTTTTACTAAATATAAGCATATTTCTATCATTTTTTAGATTTTCGCAAATTTCCTTAAGTTAAATAGTTCACTGAATGAAATTATACATTCACCGAGGTTTCTGAAGAGCTGAATAATATGTATTCAAATTTATTTATTTCGAATTCTAAAATCGACAGGGTAAGAAGAAACATCCTTGTATAAAATTATAGCCCAGTGGGATTTTGTTTTATCGACGTAGAGAAAAAGAAATTGAGTTTTCGTTTAAGAGAACTTGGAACATTATTGGATGACAATAACGATCCATGGAAAGATATTTACTATTATTGATATGATAATTTCGGTTGCGTAAATCTGATGTTAAGCTGTCATTATGAGCATTCATTATTATGTTCAGAAATGACAATGATATCTACTAAGAAATATTGTAAGCCTTGAATTATATTAAAGGTAATACTTTTAGTGAAAATTATCCAGTACAGGATAAATGTTTTCATAAGCAAATAATATGGCGTAACAACATTCTATTGTTGAATAATTTATCCAAAACAACTCTTTGATTTTTTGTTTGTCTGTTACTGTTATCGATTTGTCAGAACGCCTTGAAACAATGAAAAACAGGCATTATTTAAATTCGATTATACTAAACTGAAGAAAGCTATTTCAAAGATATGGTTTGATATTTATATGATTATTATTACGAACATAGATTTCTTCGCTTGAGACAATTGTGAAATGCGATAAGCATGACAAGTGATATTCTAAGGAACAGAGGATGAAAATGGATCTTATAATTTCATCTCGCGTAACTTCAAATTAACTAAGTACGTGTTATGAATTGGCAATTTATCGTGACGTAGTATCGAACGGGTATAACCAAGCATACAATATGCTATCGGCTTCTTTGCATTGCCAGTTGGGGATATATAGGCTGAACTTATAATAGGATAGAGGTGTAGCACTGCATACTCAACTTAGTTAAAAGGATTAGGTATCTTTGCCTCATATTCTAAACAAAATCCTGGATTTACCTCATGCTGCAATCATAATTATAAACCTTTAGGTCAATTATGAATCCCATGACTTTTACGAGCTGATCGTCAGTCTGATTATCAAGAACTTTATGATTGAAATTAGAAATGTCGAACCCGTTTGCCAAACAATGTTGAACAACAATAAAGTCTACGGGGGAAATGAGTATGTTAAAACCGGTCACTCAAAGATTTTTACTTTTTTGAATCACTTCATGATCATATTGAAGCGCAATTTTTTTTAGGGCTTCAATATTACACCATATCACAAACACTGATAACACATAGGGCAAGGAATGTTAGATTTGTGAAACTGGAAGCATTGTTAAACAATATAATAATAATAATAATAATAATAGCCTAATAGTCCACTCCAAATTTTATTAAACCGAAACGGAAATTCTTTTTGCCCAATTGATCGTGAGCCCGGCAGCCACTGAGCAGCGCCAGATCGACGTTGATCTATCCCTTATTGTTGATCATATTGAAGCGCAATTTTTTTTAGGGCTTCAATATTACACCATATCACAAACACTGATAACACGTAGGGCAAGGAATGTTAGATTTGTAAAACTGGAAGCGTTGTTAAACAATATGCCTTTAATAGGAGATGTCAAAAACGAAAACAGGAAGAAAATTGAGGGGAAAAATGCTCCATATTTCACCTAAAATGTATCTTAATGTATAAGAGGATGTCATTTAAGACACATTTCTTCAATGATTTTTTAAACAAATGTGTTTGAAGTCGAATATTAATGAAGTTATACAACATTTTGGCTTTTTTGAACAGATGACCCAAATTATGTATTCTTTAATCAATATTTGTCTTCAAACACATTACATTATTTTTTCTTATGGGTGGGGGAGGGTTCAAATATTTGCAGAGGTGTGTCTTAAATGACATCCTCTTTCACACTATGATACAATTTAATTTAATTTTTCATCAAATTTTTAGCGAGTTTGGGGCTCCCAACGCTTTAGAAGGGGTTTGATAACAATTTTGATGGTGAACCTATTACGCATAATCACGCGTGCTTTCCTGCGGGAAATGAGGGCATAACTTTCCTTCTTCTCACATTTGGGAATTTATTAAATGTTGCTCATCGTAACGAAAACTGTATGATACTGATGCCGACAATAATATTAATAATGATAAGAATAATTATGATCATATGACAATAGTAAATGATGTTGATGATGATAATAAAAAATAATGATTATAGAACATTAAAACTATTAAAAATACTGAAATAATATTGAGAATAATAATGATAATATTGATATTAAGAATAATGATAATAATTATAATAATCATAGTTATAATAATAATATTAATTTTAATAATAATAATAATAATAATAATAATAATAATAATAATAATAATAATAATAAAAATAATAACAAAATATTGAAAACATTATTAAATAGCTCATTTTTCATCAAGATGATTATAAGCTTAAATTCCCAAAATTCAGCCGTACTGGTCTCTTTTTTACTCACGCAATATGACCGTTTTCAAGCAATCCGCGGTCTCTCCGTCAAGCCTTATATCTTTGTATAAATATCAGTAAGTATGTACAAATATAGATGCCAGTCATATCCTGTTGTTAAGCATCCAATGAGAAACAGGGTGTGTATGAATATGACGGACAAAGAAAGAGGACAAAATATACAGTTCCTCAGGTAGACAAAGGAACATCCCTTTACTGCTATTATGTAAAAATGTGTAGAACAGGTGTCACATGCATATTCACCTGTTCTACATAGTGGCTGCAACAAGATATTAAACACGTCCAGATAGTACAGTACACTCTCTAAATCCACAATCATAACTGAAATTTGCATACAATTTAAAGATGTACGATGTGCATTAAAATTATCATCCCTATCAGAATCCTTGATGCTTTCTTTAAGCTGTGTTGATCCTGGAATTCTATCCGTAGAGTTTGGCATTCTTTTGTGGAATATCACAAATAGATTTCTATGAAGATCTGTGATTTGTGATGAGTGTATGGAATCGGCTTGTACATATGCTGTTTATCGTTTGTGTTCTTAAGATGTCTTGAAACCTATTCCCATGGCAATACACTGAGATTATAAATCCCCCAGCCATCCACCCGAAAAAATCGGAAGAGACGTGGTTGATTTTGTTTAATGTGATACGACATATTCCCAAGACAAATTAAATTCACTACTAATGTGCACGTTCCTGCCAGTCATGAAATAATACTTCCCATCGCAAGAAGCTGAGTAAGATTCAATTTTTATTTCCTGAAGCTCAATCTTCCAATTTGATATGTCTCGAATTTGTACAGCGATGCCACATTATTATTCTACTCTGGTTTGATAAGAACCCATTAGCACGGCGCATAATTTTTCCCGTGAACGTCATATCTACGGCCTAAACAAAGGTGTAATGGATTAAATATTCATTGCATGTGTTTGTAAATAATGAACAAGTGAGAGTCAAACTAATTGAGTTTAAGAAAATCATAGCTTTTTAGCTCCTTAGGGATATCGGATGAAAGCCAGTGACAGGGGAAATCAATGTAGTTCCAGCTCAGCAGAGATATATCTGCATTTTAGGAAATGCCATTTCATCTCTCTCTATGTTTTTTTTTATATTAGGGGTTTCCGTCATAGTAGTTTATAAAAGACAATTATTATATGTTAGCATGCATGTTAGCACGTCGCATAAAAGCGTTGGTGTATTCTAATATACAAGAACGACACTGATTAGGTGGACTAAGTCACAATGTTTCGTTTATACATTATGAAGTGGCATTTGACTCCGGAAACACAGTTATGGCGTATTGTTTCAATTCACTAAGCCAAAACTCATATTAGATTTCATTGGTGTGAGTTTTGTTAATCGGGTGTTGGCTGAGAGCCATAACAAATTGTATGCTGGTATCTACACTCGACAATGTATGTTAATGTTTGTATTATGTCATACTTTCCTTGTCTGTCACTGTCTTTGTCGTGTTTATTTGTTCTATGTGGTCTTCTGCAGCTCTATTGTGGTATACTGCACTGGTTTATTCCAAGTTGAAAGTATTTAGTATTGCGCTACCTCAAATATTCCCTCGCTTTTTTATCACTCATATCTGTTACATTTGATATGAATATTTTTCCATTTAAAGATAAAGACCAGTTATGGTCATGCGATTGCATTGTGAAAGAAACGTTGTGGAATTTATTAGAAAAGGTTGATCATCTAACATATAAGTATTGGTGTGTACTGCAATGTTCTGGAATCATCAAAATGATAAGAAATTTGGCCCAGGCTTGGTAAAGTTACAAGCACTGTACACAGAAAGATGTATATGGGACTACGCACACGTGCGCGACACATGCGTTATATCTATCAGGTCCAAATAAATATAATAATTTACCAAATAAATCAATTAGTAGGCAGTTTTTCGGCAAAATTTGTATGATCACGTATTAGTCAAAACATATTCTTTCACATGATTGGTAATAAGACCTTCCACTTCATTTTTTGAGAGGGGGACGTTTCCAAAACTGGTCTTTACCTTTAACGATGTAAATGATATTGAATTCAATTTACTTTTACATTTACATCATAATGTTTGCAGTAATTCCGTATCTGATGAGCGATACAAACACAATATTTCAAACGCCTTTAGTAACAATTCAGAAGAAATTGAATATACTTTGGATGTTAATGACAGATCATTTGTCAAGTCTTGATATTTAACTGAGAACCAATTTATTATCAATTCACAATCTGCTTCCAAGAGTGACCTGAATTTGTTTACATCTTAATTTTCGCAGTGTAAACAAAAAATTTGAGCAGCTGAGCTTATTGTTAGATAACATCTGTTGTGATTGGTCTCACAGAAACCTGGTTTACAGATGGCCCTTGCACTATAAATTCCTTGTCTAAGCATAACCTATTTTTAACAATAAAGTTAATCCAAGAGGAGGGGGGTTTGTATTGTATGTTCCAGCTCACCTAAATAAAATGAATCGAACCATGAACAGTTTTTATTGAAATTAGATTGTCCAAGAAAAAACATTAGTTGTAGGCACGATTTATCGACGACCGTCTTCTGATCATATCTTTTTAAAACTTAAAATGCAACAATTTCAAAATAAACAGTGTTCTGAGGATACTTCGTAGTGAAATTTATTATACATAGATTTCACATCGGATTTTAACAGAGGAAAAGTTTCAATTTCAATTCGACTTGGTTCTACAGAGTATACGTCGTAGTGGATAGTTTATACTTGGATGTCTTCTGGGATTCTACAAAGGTTACCTCTGAGTGGAAAGTTAAGTATGACGATGGTTTATCCATATTCACTGTGGTTCACTCTAATTTGTTTACTCAATTGTTTTTGTAGACTGTGTACTTGAGCTTGGTCTCGGTCGTGTTCAAAAAGGTGTCTGTCATTTTATTCTGTTTACGGTTTTAAAATTTATTCAAGTTAAAACGAAAGATATTGTTCACGATTAATTTGGTTAATTGGCATATTTGCTCAAGCTTCAAATCGCAAAAAAAGTATAGTTAAACAAAAATAACCAATTAGGTGATGGGTTAAGTTCATATACCTGGTGGGTTTTTTATATTATGGCACAATATGACCCCTTGATTAGTGAAGCTAGATTAAATGTTGATTGGACTGTAGAAATTAAATTTAAAATTGATGATAATAAATTTGTTATTATTAACATTTACACCCCCTTTGAAAGTATCGATAATGAAAGCAATGTTTGAGAGAATAGATTAATGCTTCAGCTGCTGATGAATTGGATACCCTTAGTGTCTTTATACACTGTTGGGCATAATGGTGGAATAATTATTTTTACCCAACTTATTGAATGATTTTGACAATTATTTATTCCTAATAGATCTAGATAATAGTATATATTATAAGATTTGATTGAATGACAATTGGGGAATGTTTGTTTTTCGTGACTGCTAAAGCATGTGTGTGCTACAATGCTAATCAACTAGGGGACCTGCGTCATTGAGTCATAAATGACAGTAATGGGGATTAATACCTCATAAAAGGGCACTAATATAGCACATCGACACGGTTTTGATCTTGGTGGCTCACAGTAACGAGGCCATTGCTTAGCCAATGAATCATGATTGTACGCAGCGGGCGCTAGGGTACGTCGACGCCCCCACAAGAACAAAAAAAGAAAAAAATGCAATAAAGTTTCAATAACTCATTGCACTTTTCCCCAGTCCCCAAAAGGAAAAGTTCCTCTGTAGGGCCATGCATTATGGTACAAGGCATGCCCACATAGAAGATTTTTTTATGTTGGGGGTCGGGGCTAAGCAATGGCCTCGTTACTGTGAGCCACCAGGATCAAAACCTTGTCGATGTGCTATATTAGTGCCCTTTTATGAGGCATTAATCCCCATTACTGTCATTTATGACTTAAGGACGTAGGTCCCCTAGTTATTTAGCATAGTAGCACACACATGCTTTAGCAGTTACGCAAAACAAACACTCCCCAATTCTCATTCAATAAATTCTGAGAATGTATACCATTATCTAGATCTATTAGGAATAAATCACTGTCAAAATCATTCAATAAATTGTGGGTAAAAATAATATTCCACCATTATTACCAACAGTGTAGTTGGCGATTGGAATGCTGAAATTTCTGATCATGTATCACTTTTTGGCAAATCATTTGAAGGCCTTTTGTGGTGACAATAATGACATTTTGTCAAGTCTTGAATTTTATTTGCTGATAGTATACGTATGTAAGCGAATTTTAGCATATTACGTTTTGGTTGGATCATTGCATTAGTACAGCAGATGCTCATGCTTTTATTGAGGATATTCAGATAAAATACCAGTTTAATACATTAGATTATATTCCAATTGGTATAGAAATTGATTCAGGACACTTGCAGGGTCATATAGACACGGGGCAAATAATATTAGAAAAAGGAAAGTTGGATTGGGCAAAGATTAATGGTAGTCTGAAAGGTGAATATCACAGTCAGACTGGGTTTTTGTTAAGTCAAGTTAATTTGGATTATGATGCATTTTTATACAGAGATTTTAATTGTACAAATATTGGTTATGTTGGGGACTTATTTATTGTGTATAACATGATTGTAGATTGTGATGACATGATATGTGCAGCATGTGATTATTAGCATAAGCTTATAGGAGTATTTTGCGTAATATTTGACTTGGCTGGAATGAACATGTCGCAGAGCTTCATTTAGAGGCTCGAGAACCCCCTTTTGCGTTGGGTGGAGCTCGTAAAATCAAACTAAGTATTTCGAGCTTATTGTACACGGTTATAAACTGCACATCTTGGAGTAGGTATAAAAAGAGCAGTATAAAGAAGCTAACTAGGCGTTGTGGCGTGCGCCTTTAATCCAGCTAAAAAGTGGAAGTTACAAACTGATTCAGCCGAGGACGCAGGTTCAAAACTGAGTCACGTCTTTCGGATGGTGACGTTTAAAGGTCGGTCCCAGACGTAAATAATCATATCTGATTGATACACGTCTGTAAAAACCCAATACACACACACACACACACACACACACACACACACACACACACACACACAGCTAACGGTAGCCTATAACGATTATATGAGGATGCACTTACGAATACCTAGGCATTATAGTGCAAGTAAAAGGTTGCAGATGCGAATATACCTACATGTTAAGTGGTTGGAAGAAATAATGTTCAAGTTTATTCAGAGATGCGACACTTAAATAAGTCTTGAATGGAATATGTAATGTACGTAAAATCAATATCTTCGAATTACCTTGGCACTTTAATGCAAGTAAAATGTTTGCAAATGTGAATATACCTGCATGTCAAGCTTTGTAAGAAATTTAATTTTCAGGTTTATTTAGAGAATTGACAATTATAACAGTTTTGAATTGAATACGTAATGTACATTTAACAACAAAATTAATAATAATAATAATAATTAAAAAACAATATATATATATATATATATATATATATATATATATATATATATATAGTCCTAGGCTATATATAAAAAGAAAACAAAAATATTACGAATACCTTTGCAATTTAAGTGCATGTAAAAGGTTTGCCGATGCGAATATACCTGCATGTCAAGCTGTTGTAAGAAATCTAATTTTCGAGTTTATTCAGAGAATCGAAATTTATAAAAGTCTTGAATTGAATACTTAATGTACATAAAAATAATATATACGAATACCTAGGCACTTTAGTGCAAGTAAAAGGTTTGCATACGTGAATATACCTGCATGTCAAGCTGTTGGAAGAAATTTAATGTTGACGTTTATTCAAACAATAATTGACGCTGATAAAAGTCTTGAATTGAATACGTAATGTACGTAAAAATAATATATACGCTCAGTGGCGGCGGGCGGTGACATGTGGGGGAAATTGTCATTTTTGCCTCTTCGCATATAGATATATGTATGTGTATATATGTTAATATAGACATATAAAGGGTATTATATGTATTACACACTGTTGCAAAATACCTCATGGGAAGGTTGCGTTTTTCAGAATATGAATTGCATTATTTTAATTGGCCATTGTATCTTACAGAGCTCAATTGGTTTCCGGTGGGGCCCCGATGATAACCGGCATTCCGTCCTGTCGTTTGTTTATAACCTGTACCCGCCTGTAACTTAGGCATCTGTTAGCCTGTCAAATGCAGGGACCTGTTGGCCTTCTTGTATGCAGAAGGGTGTATACGTATATCCTGTACTCACAGTTCCAGATCAGAAGGTAATACTGTTCGCCTGTTTAGGGCAGGGAACAGTGTCGCCTTTTTAGGGGCTGTGGGGGTTGCACACAGGTCTCGTCTGTTGTTGGCCTCAATGCAGAGAGTACTTTTGATTGGACATGGTAGCTCAATGCTCCAGTGTTTTCAGGTGCAGATACTTGTATAAATTGATCAAAAGATTCGAAAGTAATACCCGGGTCCTTCCCTGGGGCGTATTGGAGCAGTGTAACATTTAAAGTAAAAGTATTCTATATTCGGCTAGGAAAGTTCGTGTCGTAGTTGTTGCTATTGTCATGATGTTGATATTCAGGGTAGCAAGATTCCATCCTCTATTAAATCTCCAGTACCCGCAAAAACGCATTCCGTTTAATTTTGTTACTGTGAATGTAACAAAGATATGGTGATATGCATGTTTACAATGATATTGTATGTTTCATGCTTCTTATGTTTGATTGAAATAATGTTGTATTCGCGTTTATTTTATTATTTTCTATACCATTACTTTGTATACGTGGGTAGAATATATGTATAGAATCATTGAGTTATATAATTGAACCTTCTGCCCCCCCCCCCACCTCCTCTTTTTTTCTCCCAACTATACTCCTCACTTTCCCATTGGCACAATTTATCCTTCATCAAGTTCATTCAAATTCTATGAAACCCATTCTTTCCTTTTAATTATCTGTTTTCTTATAACTATTATTATTTCACAAGCCTGTGTTTAAGCGAGTCATCTCTGTTTAACCAGCATTCCCACGCACTTTAGATACAACATGAAAGGCTCTTTGTTTAACTTATTTAAGGCACATTGTAGACGTACATCTTTCTCTTTTTTCTGTCTTTCAGAAATCTTAACATCAGCAGAATTGATGTGTCTCCTACTTGAATTATTGCCTATTAAGCCAAGTCCACGTTGTTTTATATTTCAGAAATCTTAACACCATCGGACGAAATAAAGAGGCAAAAGATCCTTGACAAGTTAAAAAAAGACACCTTTCATCCTAATAAACTTTCTTATTAGTTATCCTCTTTGGCTTTAGCTTTTTTGATTGGTTTTTCTGTAGCTCAGTCGGTAGAGCAGTGGTCTAGTAATCCGGTGACCCGGGTTCGAAACCAAGGCGATGACCTAGTGCCCTCTGGTAAGGCATTAATCCTCATTACCAGGTCCTTCAGAGAGGACCTAAAGCCGTGGGCCGTCTGGTTGCTTACTAACAAGCATTTATGCTTTCTTAGTAGTCAGGTAAAATAACCACTACCACAATATACAATTTTTTTTTTAATGGACTTGCCCTTTAGTTGTACAGATTAGTCAAACTGTACAGACTACTTTCCCCATTACACCTTAACACGATGAAAAAAAGAGGAAAACCCGAGGAAACCAAAGCCTTAAAATCAATTATATACCTCACTTAAAAAATCCAGCCATCTGATTGGTCGAAATTGCATTCATAAACTTTAACTATTCCTGTAAAATTCCCGGTAAAATTCCAAACCCATGTAATAGTTCAAAAAATAGTTCTAAAATCCCAGTTACCATGGTTACCGGGAAAATAGTTCTAAAAATAGTTCTAAAATCCCAGTAACCATTGTTACCCATAGGTTTACATGTTAAAAATGGTTTGAGCGATCGAGGATACCGTACTTGGGCGGAGAATTGGTCGGTATTTTCATACAAGACAAGACAATTCCAAACAAGACAAAAATGGCTAAAGAAACTCTCCCAAGATTTCAACTTATCAAATGCTAGACTCGCTGACAGCAAGAACAACAAAAAGGGTACGTGAAATTATCCATAAACATGTTCGTTTAGTTGCTGAAAAAGCATAGACGGAGACGAAAATAGGTCTGATCGCGCACCCGATGTTGTGTGTTAAAATTCTTCCCATAGAGATTGCACGCAATGCAGTCTCCATGCAGTCTACGTGCATTGCGCGACCATGCAAAAAAAGTCAAGTTCTTTTTTTCAATTCAAGATTCAAACCTTTATCTGTTGTGATCCTGAAGGTGATACTCAATAAGTGAGGTGTCATATGAAAGCACAGGTTCTTCTCCATATTACCCACAGGGCCGGCCCAACCCCAAAATTGTAAAATATCTTGCTTAGACTAGTAGAATCTCGATCTAGTCTACTCTCAAAGATACACTCATAAAAAAACAACCGTGCATATAAACTAGAGAAAGGCCAAGGTGGTGTCATTAGTTCTCTCTTTTGTTTTCGGCATATAAAAGTATTAATGACTGCTTTAATATTCGAGAAATAGTTGTTTTTATACGCTCAAGGGAGGTTACAATTGGGCTATTGCCCTCGGCACGCCTCGGGCAATAGCACAATTCTAACCTTCCCTTGAGCGTATAAAAACAACTATTTCTCTCAAAGCAGTCATTAATACTATACTATTAATCGATAGGACGGCTTAATAATTCTGGTCCTCATTTGAATACAACTACGTAAGCGTGTAATTGTGTTTAAATAGCCCTGTAAAACTATAAAATGCTCACTTCACTTGAAGGGAGTCAATCGAAAGCGCTTGTGAAATTTGACCTATGCCCCTTGTGTGTTCCATCTAGCGTTGTGAATTGACATTTTATGTTTACTTCGTGGTTATTATAACGTATAACTATCGTTTCTTTGGGTAAATAGTTCTTTATTTAAAAGAAACCCATCATAAATAATGGTACTAATGCTTTCGTCTACTTGTATGGTGAGGGGAAAATACAATCTGAAATCACAAATTGATACAACAGACATGAGATTAAAAGGTAAAATGCAGAAGTGTTTTAATTCACGTCGAAGAACTACCATCAAGAAGTTCTTCCCTTCTCGAAACGAATTGAAAATACAAACATTGTTGGAATGCTCAGAGAAATTAATACATTGAATGACAATGAACCACTCTTTAAAATACATTTTGTAGATTTCACTGATGATTATTAATTTCTTTAATGTGTTTGCTTAGTTACCACTCAAAGGTTTCGCTATCCAACTGACGTGATGTTCTTCATTTTCTTAAAGTGTGATAAATATCATGAAAGCCTCCCTTTTAGTTCCCATTAATCAATATCGAAATTAATGAATACAATATTCAAACATTGTTAAAACCTGTCACAGGAGAGAACAAATAGCTGAAAAGTTTATGCCCCTTGTAACGAAATCATTCACATGGGGAATAGGTGCAAAGTGTATGCCCCTCAAAAGGAAATCATTTACGGGGGGGGGTAGCTGGAATGTTTATGCCCTTAATAACGAAATCATTCACAGTGGGGGGGGGGGGGGGGCTAGCTGGAAAGGTTATGCTCCTTACAAAGAAATCATTCACATCTATGTAAAATGTGGACTATGCACTAATAGGTTGTAATGTTAACAAAAATCGTTTTCTTTGCGTAACAGGAGTATTTTACTAGTCAAAGATATATAAATCATACACAGAATGAATTGTAATACAAATAAACATGACGCATCTCATTAATGACAGCGTTTTATTTTAGAATCAGATATTTTGAAGCCTTAAGCATAATGTTTATAAGCGTAAATTTCATATCGTATTGTCATTTACACCAATAAGACAGACATTTGTTTTAAATCTGTACTTTTGACAAATCAAAACACTATGACAAATTAAGTAAATCTCCACAAGCTTTAACAGATGCATAATAAACAGGATGCAATATAGTTGGTAATTATACACAGTAAATTTACATCCGCTATTAACGTCATTTTACATTTCGCAGTATTCGTTGCAATTAAACATTATATACATCAGATGAAGATCGATTTCAAGACAAGACAACAAATTATGCCAAGAGGCTTACAAAGCTTATTAGAAGAATATTATGCCATACTTGAGATTTATTTTCATAACACAGTGGGTAAACAAAGGGACAATGCTAATTTATTAATGGATTAGATTCACCCCACCCCTGATAAGTATGTGAAAATGATCGCGGATACTATCAAGAATAAATATTGAAGAAGTGAATATTGACAAGGCTGGAAAACAGTATTTAAGGTGAAGGAATAATGGTGGAAAAGTGGACAGATTGACAGATCATTTGATGGATGAAAACACTGCCGATTGATAGGATAAATGGAATGTGAGAAGGAATTATCATAGACAGAGTAAACTTGTTGATAGTCAAAGATGATGAATTAGCATTACCATGACTACCAAGATGTTGGTAATCTTAAGAAGACCCAATAATAATGATTTTGTAAAAGCATTGGGATTGAATCCTTTTCGGGCTGTCCATTAGGCATGTTGTTGTCTTAACTGGCGTGATCATGCTGCTGCTTGGGGATCCATGTGCCATACCAAATTTGCCTATTCACCGTTAACATCCCCAAAGCGTCACGATCTGAACAGCACTCTCATTCCGTACTTTAGCTTTGCCAAGGTATTACAAGAAAACAAATACACTAACGAATATTTGAAGTTCACAGATGTTCAAATAACATTACTTCATCAACCATCGAGATAAATATATTTTTGTAAGATAAACACATTTTCATGAAATACAAAAAAAATAAACACATGGGCCCTTTAAAATCCTCTAAAGATCAATATAAGATACTAAATGTGCCTTTTAAATATGAAATATCTCTTTTGTTGTGGCTTTCATTAGCTTGTTCCAATTTCCATAATTATACGATCATTTCCTTTTTGTTTAAGAGCTGTTGTTAGTGATTTTACATCAAGGTAAGAATTTCAGCGATGGACAGTGTTACATTGACAGCTATAAAGCAGGGTGATTTCATGTTGGTGTGGACAGCCTTCTAACGAACCATCATATACGAAGATGCATAATACAAGCCAAAACATACGT
The DNA here is from genome assembly GCF_000002235.5 of Strongylocentrotus purpuratus. NCBI lineage: Eukaryota > Metazoa > Echinodermata > Echinoidea > Camarodonta > Strongylocentrotidae > Strongylocentrotus > Strongylocentrotus purpuratus. Next base: position 3,843,579 of record NW_022145597.1, read on the forward strand.
ACTTCGACACCCTCTTCTTGAAACACCTTGGCTTTTAATGGAATTGACTAAGAATATCGATGTAAAACACCTCAAAGTGTCTCAGTATCAATTTTGCTAATGGATCGTATAGGGTAATTGGATTTGATCACGCTTGATAGAGCGTTATGATCGCTTGATGAAGCTTGGTGCGATATTTTATTAAACTCAGTGTTACTCCATCTCCACATCAGAAATTGAAAGAACTGGTTCTTTCAATTTTTTCTGCCTTCGGAACGCTCTTTCGGGACTGTTAACACGACCAGATAATCACTTCTAGCTTGGATGGATGTCGCCACTACAGTCAGGCACTCACGGATTTTGAACGTGGGTGAAAAGTAAATTCGGGTTTTGTCATCAGATGATTGCGAACTGCCCTTACATCGGGCTATTCTTTCAAAAGGTTTTGGGAGTGGGAAAATATGTTTGAAGGGAAAAAACGGGTGTACAGAGGCGTGCAACTTAATTACCGTAACACATTCAGAAACATGTCGTGTCTTCTTATAGACTATATCGTATTTTGAAAGAGGTAATGAAGATTGGCAGTCACATTCCAAACATTGATAATTCGATAAAAATAATTTGATGATCTAAGGAACGCAAAAAGTGACAGAACTCCTCGTTCAAGAAAACCACACGATGTACCCGCATGAAACTATAAAAGGATATCACGATTGTATAATGTAGGGAGAACTTCAACATCAGAATTATATATCATGGAATTTATACCAAAAGAAACAAGATAAAAGCTCGTTCCGGTAGACCTATCATCACGTTACATATTCTTCTGCATCTAATGAAATCCTTGACCGTCATTCTAATATTACCACGTTCAAATTATATATTCTAGTAGCAATTCATCAATATCATATTGATCTTTTTCGTAGAATAATGCAAACAAAAAAGACAAAGTAAAATGCAATGAAATAATCTATAATCAGAACATCCATCATTTCCCTTGTTTAAAACTACAAAGATATAATCCAATATCGATATCTGTCCTTACAAAAACCCAAATAATGAAAGAAGAGAATGAGAACATTTTTACAAACAAAAACGATTGCATGGACTTTCTAATAATTCAGAACAAAAAACTCAAGTTGACCTGTTGCCTGTATCTTCTAACTTATTGTTTATGTGATTGATGATTAATTGAACTGTCCAAGTTCCCAATCGGGGTTATATGTATCCTGTGCTTGCCATTGGTCCCATTTTTGGACGGGGGCTCGCTTGCCAAAAAGTAGGCCTGGGTGTAATCGCATTCTCTTGGTATTCCTTGCCCGCTCACTGCTCTCAGAGTCTCGCCTCTTGCCAAAGTGGATGCCGGAGTGTGAGTGAATGCTGCCCATGTTCTTTTTTCCCTGAAATCAAAACAGAGAGAAAATTCAAATATTGATTAATGATAAGGTTACAAATTATGTTGAACTATAAATTCAGCATTAGGCCTAGGTGGAAGTGACATCGAATAATGGTGAATGCACTTGGCTCTCAATCGTACCATGGGGGTTTCGAATCACAGCCCGGTAGATTATTCCACCTGTCGCTCTCAACCCAGTTAAGGGGAAGAATGGCCAAATGGTATGCATGTACATTACTTTGATAAATAATAATTTTTGAAGGTTTTGAGAGTAATTTTTTTGATTCAGAATTTGTTTCAACCTGGGACATTACGTTGTTTATACTAAATGCCAGACTAGAATAATGTATCAAATCAATATTTTTCAAATTGTCGACACATCTGTGTCTTATTCAAGAGCAAATACATAAGTATAAAATATTCTTTAAAATCTTTCTTGAAGTGTTCTTTTATTTATTGTGAATTTTTTTAAAGTACACACAAAGACAAATAACTGGGCCCGTATTCATTTAAAAAAAAAAATTTGGATCAGAGAACAGTCTCAGCAACAACAAAAAATGCGTATGCTATAAATATCATATCGTGGGCTAATAATTTTGCCCTAAGAGTAGTTTATCTTCTTAGATTATATCTAAGAAAAGGTGTGAAATAGATTGTCGTTAAAAAAACACAATATAGATATCTAAGATAAGTAAGAAAACTGTCCTTTAAAACAAAATTACTACTGGGGACGTTTAAAAAGCGCTTGTCTCTCTTGCCAGTGATGTGCGCGCAGCGTCATCAGCATCGATCAGACGGAATGAAAAACAAAACCCATACAGCGTTCAGCGTTGCAGCGCGCAAGAGCGCCTGCATGCGCTGCATGTACAAGCTAGCTGGCTTTACTGCGTTTATGCACGGCGTGTGCGTGCTTGTGGAATTTTGTTGTTTGATTGTTTGCTAAAGATAACTAAAACCGCCATGATGCCATACGCTATAGCACTGCTTGTAAAATTTAAATGACTGTTGCAAAGAAATAATCTCTAGGTACTTTAAATTAAATTATTGATACAGGGAATGATGTGTCATCGGCATTATTTTAGGTTTTAATTTTGTTTGTATTGAGTCTGATAACCGTCAACTCTAGGAGCTAAGAATTGTGTCCCATCTGTCGTTTAAGCTAAGACAAAGTCCCTACCCAGTTTAGAATACGGCTAGGGATTTTTTTTTTTTTTAAACTAGACGAATTCTAAGAAAAATGTCTTTAAAATTCATTGATTTTGAGCCTAGTCATTTGACTATTTGTCTATCACATACTTTCCATACCAGGCAAAACTCAGATAATCAGTATTTTTTTATTAAAAGAAAATGAATGTATATTTGCCGTTTTGTTATATTTATACCTACATGATTAATTCCTTTCCTATATTAAGTACATCTTATTTAGTTAGAAAAAAATCTTATAGAAAACCCATAAGAGCAGACAGTTATATTCTACAGCATTGCCTAATTTTCCCCTAAAATGCCGCCTTCTTTCTTCATTCAGCAACCGCTACTTAATAGTCTGTCACAACGGTTAACTCCCCCTCATTAATCCTTGTCTCAGAATTTCCAGCCACTTTGCAAAGTTGACTCAGTCAATGGTCCGAAACCCAAGGGGTTCGGTCATTGGGGATTCGGAAGCAAATTTGTGCTGCTTTCCTTGGCGGGGAAAAGCAGACAGAAACGTCCTTGTTTTCAGGAAGAGAGAAACTAATGCTATTTATTCTCAATATTAAAAGTCATTATTTGTCATGGCGGAGGAGGGTCATTCCTTCTGTTTTCTCGACACGTGCAGTAAAATTTCTGTTTGACTATGAAATTCAAATAGCATGCAGGTTGCCTATACCGCTCTAATTTGGTCTTCAAGTTCCCTTTACCCTCTGATGTTTCCCTTCCCTATCTGTGACGATCACTTGAAGCAGAAGCAGTCTATTATGACACATTGCTGAATCGATAAATTGGCAGTGTTTGTAAACTGCCAGGGGCCGTTGACTGAAGAAGGAATCTGATGCAAGAACCAGCAATACCTGACGGTACTCTCTTCTTCTTTCTGTTCGTCGGTAATAATGAATGCATTGAAGCATTTTGAGAACAAGAGTGAAGTTGACGTTCTTTAAAGAATATGCAAATCTGGTTAGAGTCAATGCCCATTTTGTATTTGTACTTCTCTAACGTTATCAACTTCAGCAATTTCTTTTCCTTCTAAAATTCGGCGAATTGTAACCGAATTCCATGCAATACTTATTTTCCACTACCATATGGCAATCATTTTTCCTCAACCCAATTAAAATTCAAAGCTATATCCTCTTTTTATGACGTAGATTTGCAGTGTTATCCTCTTTGCTTTGATATGATATGCACACCCTACACCACTTTTCCTCAAATTATAAGCTGATGTGGGAATGAGCGATAATTTTCAATGATGAATTTTCCCACAACTCCCGGGTGGACATTGTGGTTATGAAGTCCATCCACTTCAAGTGCATTATGTCTATTGTAATGTATACTCCTTACACCGATATAATTGTCAGATCGGAGATAGTAGTAGGAATAATTTAGAATCCAAAATGAAGACATTTCCGATTTTCTGCTGAGAGACGTTAAATAGTCAACGTCAGTAATGCCTTAGATGTGGATCAGGAATGACCTTTTAAAGATAAGTCATATGCAGGTCAAAGGTACAACATCAACTCTACAGAAGAAAACAGGAAAAAGCTTCAGTGCATTCCAAGTTGCGAATGTGAATGACGCTGACAGACACTGATAAAACTAAATGGCATTCCGGGACAGTAGGCAGAATCCAAAAAGATAATAATTACTGGGAAAATGCCTGTACCGGGATCAATAACTATATTCATAATAAGTGATAAGGTCCTGCAGTGTGTATAACCTTAACATGTTGTATGTACTCATTGGTGTACGTTGAGCACACTTTTTTCAAATAATGCAGAGAGCGGGAATATCGGCATACTACTGCTTGAAAGCAAAGTTTATGATCGAGGAAATTGTTTCTTTTTTGCTGTCATTTTATTGCTGTAAAGTGAGAGCTCAGGAATACCACCACCCCCTTCAAAAAAAAAAGGAAAATAAAAGAAAATGAGACAGAGATAATTATAAACACAAACACATTTAAGTGTATTTAAGTTTCGGAGACGTTCAAAGAATGATTTACGTATACCACACTTTGATATAGTGACAATGTAATTAAAAGATATAATCATGACAACATACACACGTCCACTTTGCAGCCTAAGTAGCATGGTGGCAGCATGCCGGATATAAAGTGGTTACCTGAATATTGATCATTTCTACAATCACCGGAGATGGTGGAGCTACGGCCTCCCATCACTACCCCCAGGCTTTAACCGGCCTGACTTAATAGGATTTTTGTATATTTTATTTCAATTTCTACTTTCAACGACTTTTGGAAATAAGAAAGAACTTTTTGTCGGATCACAAAAGCCATTAAAATGTGATGGCAACATATTATAAGGAGAATAAAGGACTGAAACCTTAGTCACACCGACATACCGACAGCAGGCCGACACCAAACCAAACAAAAATATTCCATTACCTGTGTGCTTACAATAATCGGTCGGTTTGGATTCGGTCTTTTTTGCGATGTGATGGAAGTGGAGATGAGGTTGTTCCTTGTCGGGTATTATCAAATGTTTTTGTATTTTTTGCTTTCGTGAAACTCCGGCATTTTCCTCATCGGATGGAGATTGCTCCCTCTCCATATTTAAGGTCAACATAATATTCAGTGACCTTTAAAATGACCCCTTTGAAAGCTTTCTTTAGAGATTTCTCCCTACAACTGAGCTTAAAATAATGGTTACAAGGCAGGCCGTGTTGATAGGTATTATATTACGAAATGTTTCAATGCCTCTGTTCTTCTCCTTTCTAAGTGAAAATATACAATCATCGTAATTGAAATTCAAAACCATCATGAAAATGATATTCAAAAGTTGATATCTTTGTCTAAATACAATATGTGAGAGGTATGGTATTTGTATTTTTATTTCTATCAACACAATCGTGGAATAAGGCCAAGGCTGTCCAACTATCAAAGACGCCTGTTCTTTTTTAATTTTTGCTCCTCTTGTTGAGGTATTTGTCCGAAATGTCAGAGACTCGCTTCGATTTTGCTTTTTATTTTAGCTATTATTCACCGTCATGGAAACATTGAATGTTCATAATGCTTAAATTTGAAGGTGTCTTGGTCTAGTGGATATGTGACCGAACTGTGGATCACACGTTTTGTGGTTCGAGTCACACCGCGGCACTAATGTCCTTTGGCAAGATTAATTTATATTTGCCACTCTTCACCTAGGTGTTAAAATGTACCCGGTAGGAGATCAAAGCTGTTGGATTGGCATGTGTGCGCTTGTAAGCACCTGGTCTGGATACTCCCCAGGGAGCGGAGCATGTGCAGCATTATCATGTGTTGATTATTAATTGAATCCAGATGACCAGGATTATAATAATTACAATGAAAAGCGATTATAAACGTAGTATTTAGCGCTTTATAAATGTGATTATTAGTATTGTTTTTGATGAGGCGTTATACTTTCTAATACTCTGTTGTCATATTATCAAGTTTCCGTTGTTAAGATTATCAGGCACAATTTTTTTGGGAGAAATATTCATGAACCCGTTTTAAGAGATGAAATGTAAAATCACAATTTGATGTTACACTTTAATGATTGTGTGCATTATTGCATGAATGATGAACCCCAAAACTTGAGCATTTTACATGTTGTGTTTCTTTGGACAAATTAAAACAAATCAGCGACTGTATTTCATATCGTGATGCTAAAGTTTGAATTTCATACTGATCTGTCGACATAAAAACGAATGAAAGATTTTAGATTCCATTTCAATTTCTGTAAATTCCCTTTTTGCCATGGAGCGCCATTTTAGGATAAAGATCTGTATCGTTCTCGAGCGGAGGGGCACTGAAGTTCAAAAGGTTCACATGCCTTGGGGTGCCGTAGCAATGAACATTAAATTACGAGTATTTGAAGGACTCAGGTTTCCATAACGTCTTAGTCCTCATCTTGCCTCCCTCAACTGTAAACGATCTCCAGCATTTTGACAACTGAAGAGTGGGTTTTGCGTGAGTGTTTTTGTGGGGTCGTGTGTTATAGGGTATATCTCAACGAGCCCCTGGGCGGAATAGAAATAGGTGCTAGGCATAGCCTGTTTTTTGCACACTCAGATAGATATTGGACCTATTCAAGATTGCAGAGTAGAAAGGGCTATGGGAGTGAAGAATCTAAAACTGCTAAGGTGTTATTTTGTGTGTCTCGGGAATGGCTCTGGAGCGGTATCGTATTAAGAGAGAAATTGGAAGAATTGGGTCGCCTGCTTGGGATTTTAAAGCCACGTAGTTTGGATGTCTCATGTCTGCCCACAAAAGAAAAAGAAACCTTTGAAAGGATGGGTTGCTTCTTAAGTCGTGTTTCCTGGGATGATTAAATCCAAATGCAACAGACACCAACATGTAACCTATTTCTCTACGTGGCCGATTCCTTCCGGCACGCCTTTTAAACTCGCAATGTAAAAAAGTGTATTTCATTTAAGACAATTTATATCCTATTATCTAAATCACTCTATTTTGATACTTGAAATCTCTCGTGATGTTTATTCACTGAACCTCTCACCGCTGCCACGGCCTGCATGTTAATATCTTCTAGATGGCCCCTTCATAAAACTGTCTAAAAGGCAAGTTAACCAAAATACGGATGTTCTTCTTAAGAGATGGAACAAACTTTGGCGTCCCTTTATGAGGTTAGACTTCACCGAGTTACCAATTTAGATTTCCGGTTGATTTCCAGATAGTCAATAGTTGGTGATAAAACCCAAGAGAAGAGTATATAATCTGATCTTCTCTAATATGCTTAATGAAATCAATAATCCTTCTTCAACCTCTGCGTTTTCCTTTTTGACAATATAAAAAGACAAACAATCTTCACATCTCCCGTAGGTCTAGAAATGGAATACTCTGGTTTGAAGAGCTCTGAGCAGTGTTATGGATATTTCCTTTGATTAATGCTTTCTTAATTTCCCGTGTGGCATCCGCGTAGGGCTCTTTCACACAGCCCGTACGGACACACCAGAATGCGGTGCGCAACATCCCACTTGATAAACCCTTCAGGCGCCAATCGCGCGCACCACGCAGTCGTCGGCACTCATCCACCATGTCCAAAGGTTTAGGGCCACAATTTGTAAGTGGTTGCAGAAATGAGAACTGTGCAGAATAATTTCACTGTGTGTCTTCTCAAGTGCGGTATATCGGGGACCCACAGAAGATATAGCATCCGAAATAGAAGAAGTCCCTATCGCACCAGGGCAATATGAGCTGCGTTTTGTTTTAGTCATTTCCCTCTTAGGTTTCTTCTCTAAAAAAAAAAAGGATATCCAGTAGTGGATGGGGTTTATTTGATGCATTTTTATAGCTATGTGGGATTTATTTCTTCTCAATCGAGACAATTCCCCATGTTAGATTATATGGCTTTGTTTATTTGGTTATTGTTTGTCGCTTTGGCTTGTCGTGTTTGAAACGGCATAGCCCGGTGGCCTAAAATGAGAGCAGACATTTTATTTAATCGACCAACAACACTTTGTGAATGGATTCCCTAGGCTACGCGAGAGACTCTAACGGAATGATCATTTTATAAACCAGGCTATTACCGCTATTGGCGGAACAGTCGGAGAGACCTGAAGAAGCCAATCTAACTTAAATCAGAGTCACCGTCATCTCGAAGCATTCCGGAAGTAGCAATCGTAGAGAAAACATTAGATTGTTCTTTCGTGGATACGAAAACGGACATAATTACATCCATTATGTTTTACCCTGTCTACGATTCTTTTGAGTTAAAAACGAATAATAATAGAGATTTATCAGGCAGAACTCTCCTCAATTATTCCCGTGTGTTATATCCGTGTTTTATCCTTTTAAAACATATCTCAAAGTTTTAATCAAACATCATAATCGGGGTCATGATGATAAAAATAATAAATATGATCATAATGATGACGAGGAGGAGAAGAAGGGGAGGAAGAGGAAGAGTAGGCTTAGTCGAAGGAAACGTTATGAATATCCTCTGGGCCAATTAATGATCATTCCTCTTGCAATCGAGAAATGTATAGCTTTTCTATTTAAAAAAAAACAATCAACGACATGATTTCAAATCGACCTCAGTCAATTTCAGTATCCATCACAATCGAGATATTTATAGCACTTCTTATTTTAAAAACAATCAACGTTATGTTCGCAAATCGGCCTCAATTTCAGTAGCCATAAACTATTAGGTAATCATAAAGTACTACCATAGGGTATTAAAACCGCCCGAACGTTGATCTCCAGAAAAAATTTGCGGTTGCGTTCGATATGTAAATCTCTTTTAGCAAAAGTTACAAAATAATAATTCAGGACAAAAAAACCCGCATGCCATGAGTTAGAGTTTAATATACTGGATACATAAGCACGCTAAATTGTAATTTGTTGATCAATAGTAGTCTCGTTTTGATGAACAATGAAGGCTTTGAATCATGTATTCTGTACATGGTATATGAGAAGCGACGTGTTCTATTCTAGTGACTATAATGGAGATAGTCGATCCAGGTATTACTTTAAAAATTAATGCTACACGGTTGATTTAGTGTCCACTTTAGCGCAATAAGAAAGAGCCGAGAATTGTCTTTCAGTAATTGGTAAGAGACACTGTAGATTAACACTTTGATTGAGCTCCGTTATCCCCTCAGGAATAGCGATCAACCCTCGTGCAAGGTTTGAAGCTCTTTGAGGTTTATAAAACACGCCACTGATACGCCTTCTAACTTAGGGCTATGTAGAAAACGCCGTATTATTTCAGGAATTATCAACACAGAGGTACACTTTAATCGTGTCTTTTATCTCGTCTCTGGAGCGTTGTCCTGGCTTTTTAACCTTACCATGTACCCCCGTACAGTATAGCTTAACAAAAATGTTTTTGATATATCCTTCACAGCTGGGTAGGGCAAGACAGCAGCACAGAATTAAACTCAAAATCGTTGTAAAATTCTTTGAACACGTGAGAGAGTGTATGGTTACTTGAAATTCTAACCGATATATATAAACCAGTAAATTTATATGAATTTGTGGGAAATGTACAATTATTTTCGTTTTTTGACAAAGAAATAAAGAAAACGGCCTTCTCTTTTGATATCCACGCAATAAAAGTGTCTTTAAAAATGCAACATATAGATACGTGGTTATTGCTCAAACAGTCTGCATGGCCCTCTCAAAGCGCTTTACAGAGATATATATATATATTATTACCCCGGCCATCGTAATGACAGGATATTGTTCAAGGTACCTCTTAACTAGTTTTTGTTTATCTTATAGACTGTTATATTATAAGGGGAGAGGAGGTCGTCTTCTTCTTCTTTTCCCCTCGTATAAGGTAGTAGTATCATATATCAGGTTATTTCTTGAAGCTGGGTAAGCCAGTTGACTTGTGCATCATTTGGGCTTGACAGGTGGCGTCATTTTAGTTATGAGCATAGCTTCAATAATTTAAAGAACACAAATCGAGCAACCTTATCGACTGCGGATTGATAATTTCAATTAAGGACTGGTAAATGATCAAATCGGTCTTTTTAGAAAATCGAACTATGAAGTTTTCTCTAATTCATGCTTAATATCACGGCGCACTTAACGATCCTCCTGCGATCTGATCTGAGTAGAAATGGCAATCATACATATAGAAATGTAAATATACATCATCATCCTGTTTGAGGATCTAAATAATGATTAGAATGCTAACAACTTGAACTTGGTGCATTTAAGCCTTCTAGTAAGAATAAAAGCCGAAACGGTTAATAGACAATTACACTACCGGTCTGACGTCGCTTAGATTCTAAGCCGATTTAGCCTTTCCTAGCTCCTGCAAGGAAGTTTGAAATCCATTGAAATATAGCTGCAGCATCGGCGATCTAGGATTTGATTTGTCGTCGATACGTGACAAGCCCCTCGTAGCATTAAAGGGAAGAATTGAGTCTGATTCTTTCTTTCTCAATTACTAACATATCCGAGTTCATCCACATATTAGTTAGCTCCCAATAGGCCAAGACAAACATTGTTTAATATTCAACTTTTCGTATACACCTATTGAGGTAGAACACCCCGAACGATTATATGGCTATTTTAATGTACCAACTCCATTTTATACAACATGGCAATCGTTCCCCGCAACTTAATGACATCACATTAAACACCATTTCCACGCAAAAGGCGCAGTTAGGAACCAATGAATGTGATCATAAAGTCTTGAGAAGCTGCTTTTATTTTCTTAGTCCCACTCAAGGCGTATCACACTATGTTAAGAGCAAAACAAATATAGAGCACTTTGATTACATAAATAAGGGTGTCGAGATAAAGCAAAGTTTGTCAATGAGGGGACAAAATTGAACGACCAAACAATGAGTCTTACATTTCTGGGATATTCGGGTAAAGGATTCGAGACTTTTTTAAACTGTAAAGCGCTCCAATGGGAAGGAAATGGGCAGGCACATCCCAGCCCTCTAGCAATGTTCCTCTTACGAATTCATTCAAGATATAGATATTGCACATGGGCTTGAAACTTTCAAATTTCCCTTTTCTCCTTGTTTGGGAACACTACTAATCCCCACCTAGACGGAGCGAGAAACGCACGATCCAGACATTAAAAAAGTGAAATATCATAAGGAATAGAAAGACGATTAATATGCCATGGTCACGTTTTCACAGCACATTACGATAAGTCATCAAATGCCATTACTGTTTAAACCTTATTTTTCTGTAAACAAGAAAAGATGAATGTCCCATATCCAATCCTTCTATCAGTCCGTCTTTCCATCTCTTTCTATCTCTTTCCCCTGCCTTTCCCTTAGTCGTCTCTTCTTCCCTCTTTTTTCATTTCCACGTATCCATCATCATAAAATACTCTTTTTCTCTTAAACATGCTTTTTCTGCAGTCATTGGTATAACGTGAGTAAACTGTAAATCTGCGCTGGGGACCCTTACATCTATTATATGCAAAGCAGAGTTTTTAACTATCTCCGACTAACTTTAATATGTATAGTATCAACTTCCATCAAGTATTATCAAACTGCTTTTTCCTGCATTCCTAAATATAAAAAAAAAAAAAAATAAAGATCTGAAATATTCCATCAAATTTAAGCAATGATCATTACGATACTCAATTCGCCATGTATACATCTGCCAATTAAACACATTAAGCTAAATTCAATGAAATGCAATATTGAAGTTGTAAGGGGAAAAAGGGACCTTTGTGGCTCTATAATGATTTATTTTGGCCCAGTGCTGCAAAATAACATCATAATGTTTCACCGAAACTCTATGATCTAGATACGTTTCATAAGAATTTTGAGTGACAAAAAAGTGTAAATTCGCAAAAGTATCCCCAAATGATAATAACATCACATTCGTAGAAAACAATATGAATCTTAGTTGCTGCTTGTATTATGTATCGGCTTGCATGGTGATGTAGATATAAAGTAGGCTTGCGGATACATGATTTGAGCCACTCCCGCCACCCATCCTCTCCGAGTGCTATAGTTCTCCTTAGAACTATAAGCTAGGAAAGATAATCAACAGTCTTTTTTCAAGACTACACCAACAGTCCTTTTCAGGACTACACACCCTCAAGAAAGATCACCGAGGGTCCTTTTCAGGACTACACCAACAGTCCTTTTCAGAACTACACACCCTCAAGAAAGATTACCGAGAGTCCTTTTCAGGACTCCTCAATCCTCCCTCTCTCTCACATGGTGCATCCGCAAGCCTACTTTATAATATAAATCTTTAACTTTCTTTCCTCAGGTGTTTGGAGAAAATGGATATTATCAAGGCTCATCTATTTATATAGAAGAATTAAACTAATTTCTAATTAAATTTCCAAAAAAAGTTTTGGTTAAGCCATGGTAACCACTTCAGACCGAATTCGCTGAAAAAATGACAAATGCAAGGTGGAAATAACTTTTGGACGAATGTGCGTGCAGTGCGTTCAGGTGCATGTGACAAATATGCTGTCCACCCACCTATAAATCTATACATAATATTGATGATGATGATAAAAACACTTATCTTTATAATCGTCCGTACGTGGCACCCTAGGGACAGGCGTATTTTGGCGCCATTGCCACGCATGATCGCAATGTCGGATAGAGGGGGAAAAAAGGGTGTTTTCCCATCCAAGAGGGAATGGATCAGAAAATAGATGAACATAACAGCTGATTGTTAATGGGGTAGGGGCGAAAGGTATTATCATTTTGGTAGGGAGTATCTAATGACTGGTATATAATGCAACTTTTTAGCGTAAACAGCAGCCTTGATTTATGCAGAATTCTCCAATCTGCTTTGTACTATGATGTACGCCCTGCTGTTGTTGCGATAGGTCTATATCTCAGTTTGATACTCCAAATTTGAAAACACGCAACAGATTAAGGAAAAGAATGGTCACTCTCTAATCGTTTTTCCTATCATTTAGCCATGGACCCATGATTAAAGCTACCTGATTGTCAACAGAAAATGAAAAAAACAGCTGTGTAATTCGTTGACCGTTTGCAATGGTTTGGGGGTGATTTTCCACACTGTGCTTTTGAATTTCCCCTTTATAACCATTCGACAGGAAATCATCTTTTTTTGTTTTTTTGTTCGAGACCATGGACTTTCGGTTCCATGGAGGCATGGTTAACAATTCCAATTGACTTCCATTAAAGAATATCTGAACAGTGCCTCTGGTTTGTCTCAATAAACTATTTACAGGGGCGGCGGAGCGGCTTTCAAAATGAGGGTGCATCTACAAAAAAGGGCCTTTAGGTGATAGGGGCACCTACAGATGATAACCTCAAAGCGAACAATATATTTGTATTAAATTTCAGATAATTATTGCATATACCTCTACATTGTGATTAATATTTTATCAGGAACGAAAAATCTTCAATACGCAGTTGTGTGTAAGTGTCTGTAATTTTAATTGTGAGTGAGCGAAGCGAGCGAGCTAAATTGTAAAAATGTGTGAGGTCGCAATGATTTTCTTATCCTAGTATGTACAAATAGGTATTTTGGGGGTACTTGGAAATGTGGGAGTGGCATTGCCATCGTGCCCCCTCCCCTCCTGTTGGTTCTTTCCTCCTATTTCTCTTTCAGTCAAGCCTCTGTCAATATCTTTCTGTCTCTTTCGTTCTGCCATACTCACAGATTAATATTTCGAAGTTTAGTCAAATGTTAAGTGAAGTTCAGTCAATATTATTACCCCTCTCTCTCTCTTCCTATCTCTCTTTTTTTCTCTCTCTCTTTCTCTATGTCTCTCTTTTTCTCCTTCTCTCTCTTTCTCACTCTCTTTCTCTCTCTCTCTCTTTCCCTCCCTTACACGCATACACACACACACACGAGCGCGACTTCCCTTGATCATGTCCGATTCAACATTATTTTCCCACCTTGAGCTTTCCATTAAGAACCTAATCCATACCCCTGGCTCTCTCTGTCACAATCTCTTCCATGTTTCATATAACGCCTCACTAAATCCTTTCCCTTCCTTATTATCATCTTCATTCATCTACAAAGTGTAGGCGGGATGTACGAGAAAAACGGTGAACCTATATTTGTCGTTACATTTTGATATTTTCAAATTCAGCAGTTTCTATTTCCAACCGACTGTCAAAATTATTTTAAATCTAAGAATCAATGGATATCCGATTGACTTATTTTGTCATGATTGTTTTGTGCGCTATTTTTTCAGGGATAATTACCCAGCCTTGGAATATTCCTTGCAATGTTATCCATTAAAGGCGCAGTCACACGAGATCAATCATTTTCTAGCAGTCCATTACGAACAAAAAAATTAATATTCTTTCTCTCTGTAATGCAAGAACTAAACCAGAACCGCCGCTATCTAACTGTTTTGGAAAAAAGATGAGTACATTCTCAATTGTTCCCATTAAACAAAATTATTTTGGTTCTGTCAAAGTACTTGGGGGAGCTGTGTAGATCGCCTATATTATCGGAGATGCTACGATGAAGAGGAAGAGTCAGTCCTTACTCCTTTGCTTTGGAGAACAAAGACGAATAAAAGGCTATTGTGGTTCTAAGGAAAGAAAGATGTAGGGCAAAGCAACTAATTAGCTCTTGGTATGGTATGATTAGGGCTTTAGACATCTTAGTTCACTGCACTAGGCTTTACGAAACTGCATAGTATGAATAGGGCTTTAGACATGGTAGTTCGTTGCGCTACTCTTTAAGAAACTGTCATGGTATGAATAGGGCTTTAGACATGGTAGTTCGTTGCGCTATGCTTTAAGAAACTGCCTGGTATGAATTGGGCTTTAGACGTGGGCAGTTCATTGTGATATACCTTACGAAACTGTCATGGTATGAATAGGGCTTTAGACATGGTAGTTCGTTGCGCTACTCTTTAAGAAACTGCCTGGTATGAATAGGGCTTTAGACATGGTAGTTCGTTGCGCTACTCTTTAAGAAACTGCCTGGTATGAATAGGGCTTTAGACGTGGGCAGTTCATTGTGATATACCTTACGAAACTGGATAGTATGAATAGGGCTTTAGACATGGTAGTTCGTTGCGCTACTCTTTAAGAAATTGTCATGGTATGAATAGGGCTTTAGACATGGTAGTTCGTTGCGCTACTCTTTAAGAAATTGTCATGGTATGATTAGGGCTTTTATAGCCACGTTAACATGTCCGGCCATGGGCAATTGCAGCCGATCGCCAACTCAAATACTATAACACTCCCGCCTGCACATCGTTATATCTTCACATTATCTTTCATCTTCATCTGTCTCTTTCTTCGGTGTAGGGGACGGATCTTGTCAGGAAAAAAAATCTTCTTTTTCATAGGGAAAATAAAGCAAAATGGAGTTGTAGCAAACGTAATATCATAATATTATCGGATACTAGTTTACGACTTACGGACATATACTTTGTATAATAATCATTATTTAATAATAAAAAGGGATAATGATTTCAAAGAAAAACAGTTTCATAATCAAGTGATAGAATACACAATTTTTAACTCAAATAAAACGAGAATATATGTCCATATCTGATATGGTGATCTACCCCCCCCCCCCTCCTTAGCTCTCATCGTTCATCTCAACTGCATATTCCAAACTTGTATATTAACTCTTCACGATTCATTTCTTGCCATCGAATTAAACTTCACTCATTACGTGAATCACCACCGAACCGATTTGTTTGATTGCCTTCCAATTTGAGTACATTCAATCAACTTCATCCCCCGGGGAGTCATCATGACCCAATTTATTCAAATTCTTATTATTGCACAATCCCACTTTCTGAGTGTGTACGAAGTTGTGACACCGGTATTTAAAAGGTTTGGGGTAGGGAACAAAGGTCAAAGCCGGTAATGAAGATTTAAATTCCCCTTTTTTTTGCAATCCCAGTCTCTGATTAGGCACGAAAGGGGTACACGAGAATTTGAAGGGATATGGTGGCAAAGCTAAGTACAAGGAAAGAAGAAGAGAGATGTGCAAAATATATATATCAATCCTCGTCTACATGACGGAGGATGAGGGAGTCTATTCTCCTCCACAATACCGCCGTGCCACCATTGTGTACGCCATTGTTTGCCCGGCGCACGTCAGAAATTGAATAAAACTTAATTGCAAATCTATATTTTACGAATTCATATAATAATGTATACACCATTATGCATTTCGATATGATTTGAACGTGATCTACATATGAAAGCAGGATAAGTTTCCGTCTGAATGACTTCAAGGGCATCCAATAATGCAGTCAGCATGCTATTGAAAACGAAGATAAAATTGTAATAAACATCTTTTTCGTTAGCCTGGATTATTGGTCAGTGTAATGCGCTCTGGTTATCTGTTCGTGATCGGTACAGTGTTTTCATCTCTTTTTTTGGCGATTTGGTTGTAATTTGCTTTGTATAATTTGTTAAAAATAGACGATCAAATAACTAAATATCTTCAAAAAAAGACAAGATATATTTTAATAGCAATAATATAAAAGTCGCACCAACAAAGCTTATTTCAAATGATACCTTGACACAAGTTGATAAAATTGCTGATAGTAATTCAAATACTATAGATAATGCAGATATTTTCTTGTTAATGATAGCCATAGTTCGGGACCTTTAATATCTAACATGATAGTAACTTCTTGTCATTTACGTTTGAAATATGACATTCTTATTATGATAGCCAATTTGAACAAAAAAGTATGACTATTTGAATTGAAGTTCCCTTAAAATATTTCAAACTTGGGTAAAATGCCCGGCTTCAATCCCCTCCCCCCCCCCCCCCCAACAAAAACAAAATATTTACAAATGATGTTTGCATTTTTCTTAGAACACCCTTTATATTTTGTCCTCCAATCAAACATAATACATTTAGGCCTAAATATGCACCTATATAAAGTATATATATATAAATATATATATAATATTATTTACTGATTTACCGTTTGTATAACAATGTGCTTTAGTGATAGAGTATTTTTCTTGCGTCATTATAGTAGAAAGACTCGCGTAGACACACAGTGGTGAGATAGCCCTTCTCGCTTAGCGGCTGCTTCCTTTTAATTAAAGTGGACGAAGCCAGAACTTCCTACGCGATGGAAATATCAGACATGAAAGATGATCCAGTCTTGTGTCAGGCAGACCCAAGAGAAAGACAGTCATGGAAATGAACCAAACGGCCCGCCCGCATTGGATTGTTTTTGAGGTTTGAAAAGGTATCGGATGTTCGAAGAGGTAGAACTGATGCGCTCCAGCAAATGCTGGTCTAACAATTATCGGCTTTGCATCCAAATCTTGTTTAGAGTGGCATAACCTCTGTGAAACACACACCTTCCCGCTCCTAAAGTTTCACATGTTTTCGAACTATATGCGTAACATTCAACCAGTATCAATGACATTCAAAGCAGGATAGGGGTGTACTATTACAGCAAGTCATACTTTCAGCAATTTCTGTTTCACAATAGGGTCGTGACATTTATCTAATCTGTCTGAATGCGGTATTTCAGTAATGGAATTTGAATATAAAACTTTCGTCTTAGCTTAAGTAATTACAAATTTAGGGGGGGGGGGTATTCCAAGTGTCCCTGTAATTATTTCAACGAAGGGAGAAACTTGTAGAATAATTCTTATACATGGACTCTGGTAGAGGCTACTAAACACTATCGCGAGTTAACCTCACCAAGTACGATTTTGTACTCATGCAAGATGTTTAAATAAGATAAAATTTCAAACATGATATTGTTATTTATATTTGAATGTCGCCTTTGAAGATTTTCTTAATGTTTACCAAGGAAAATGTTTGGTTTTTATTCCGATGTGGTATGCACATGAATGCAAATTTGTGGTTTCTTGAAGATCATTCGTAACATGAGCTGGTGTAGAATGTGCGTGGGTGTATGTGCTAATGTGCGTTTATGAGCGTACTTGTAAAATACGAATGTCGGAGCAAGAAATTGAATATAACTGTTAAGATTGATTAATTGTAAGTCGGTTAATGGAATCCCATGTCGTCAGGACCGTTTAACCCTCTCCGTGCCAAATTGATTAAAGCGTTGGCGTTCCTTGCCAGATTGCAGTTTACTCCTCAGCGCCATGCCTGGCCAAGGCACTTTTCCTAGCAACAACATCTGGGAAGAAATCTTGTTAGATTACACCAGTGTACCATCATATCCTCATTATCACCATGGTGTATATGGTTCTCTTTTATTGATGGGAAGAGTAATTAATTATAAGATTGAGGCACTGCAAACAGTACTTGTAAAATACGAATGTCGGAGCAAGAAATTGAATATAACTGTTAAGATTGATTAATTGTAAGTCGGTTAATGGAATCCCATGTCGTCAGGACCGCTTAACCCTCTCCGTGCCAAATTGATTAAAGCGTTGGCGTTCCTTGCCAGATTGCAGTTTACTCCTCAGCGCCATGCCTGGCCAAGGCACTTTTCCTAGCAACAACATCTGGGAAGAAATCTTGTTAGATTACACCAGTGTACCATTATATCCTCATTATCACCATGGTGTATATGGTTCTCTTTTATTGATGGGAAGAGTAATTAATTATAAGATTGAGGCGCTGCAAACAGTAAGATTATTATCGTTGTCGTGACTAGCAACAATGTTTTAATGCGCTATAAGAATAAATGGCAAATCTGGAGAAATTGCGAGATTAAAGTATTTACCCGTGAATAAGGCGTATGAAAGCAGGAGCTGGAGAAAAATTTGATCTAGGAAAATTAGTTATTTATACATTAATTCCATCTTTGCTGCAACATGATTAGGAGTGCACAATTCTGACGGCAGTAAAATTACCGAGTTTTCTTGAATATTGTGTCAATTAATGTTGGTGACAAAGCTGTTTAGGGATCTTCTTAAACCATATTAACATGCGATGAATCCATTAGAATATATATACATATATATAAATGAAAGCATTCAATTTGGCTTATGCTCCGTCACGGTAATATATAATAATGAATAAAACAATTGACAAAAAGAAGAAAAAATGAAACCGGTCATAGTGAAGTAGTGAACTCTCAAGAATTCTTATTTCAATTGTTTCAATCATTATTTTTTTAAATATATATATATATATATATATATATATATATATATATATATATATATATATATATATATATAGGACACAAGGTAGATAAATAAAAACACCGGAGAAGTGAGTATTCCACTGACGTTTCGGGCATAGCCATTTATTTTTACATTATATATATGTATATATATTTATATACAACAATGTATACATTTACATATGCATATAATTCTAAAGAAAAAAGTGTGATTGTTAAGTTGATATTATTGTTTAATCAAAGTTTGTCTAGGGTACCTAGCGTATGTTTAAGCTAACGAACATTTTTCAATGTATGGATCATTTGCACATCGTTCATTCTTTGAACTCTTTTATACCCATATGCAGCTTTAACGTTCCTAATTTTAACAATGTGTCAACAAAATTTGGACAGAAAAAAGCTTTCCTTTTTTCTTGAATTCTTAATGACATCACGTCATTTTACACTAAAAAAACATGGAATTACAAACAAGGTGAACATTAAAATGCGAACCATAATAACAAAGATGTCCAATGAAATCATATTAAACAAAAATGGATAAAAATGTCTTATCAAAACAAAATGTATGATATTTACATGAAGTAATATTCGGACTACTATAAAATAGTCAATTCGCATTCTTTAAAAAGGAACGAGTCCCCGTATACAAATACATTATATTGGATAAAATCGTTTGCAGTCCGTGCTGATATTCGCATATGGATTTTAAAGGATTTGGTTTTGATATGACTGTATTGATTTCGCTATACTGAAGAAAACAATCGCTTTTTGTCATTAATAGAAGAGTCCTTTAATGACCTCATGACATTGATTTCCAATTTCAAACAGGCTTTTGAATAAAATAAAAGTGTATTATTTAGTTGAACAAATTCCCTATACATGTGTGTATAAATATTTATTTATATATATATATATATACATATATATATATATATATATATATATATATATATATATATATACTACATTTTGTTAATCAAACCGATTTACAACATTTAAGAAAATCATATATAACACTTTGTAAATCCTAATAAGGGCCATTGTGGAAAGATGGTTTGTGAATGACAACGTTCCCCCTTAATAATACAGATAACAATAGATAAACAAATAAATGAATGAATACAAAACTATAAAGCTAATTATAAGACACGATTTATAAGACGAGACAAGATACATTCCTGAACAATGTTCCAAGCTCAAAGTAATGAAACCATAATTAATTCATCACAAGTCTAAATTACACAATAATATTTCAGCTGGCAGGTATTAAAAGAATCTGCTAAAATATGTTGAAAATATTGTTAAATTCTGTATTGATTCAAAGCTGTCGAGAAATCTGTGTTTCTTTTAATTCACTAGATTATTATTTGCTCTATTTCTTTCAAAACTTACCTCCCGTGTATTCCATGATGTAAATCATTGAAGACACATTTCCCTTATTTTTTAACAGATAGGGAAATTCGATGAAGAATCATTTGAATAGAGTGATGTCGATACAAAAAGTTTGCATATATTACCCCTGTGACTTTAAGACCGATTGCACTCGCGGCGCCTTTCTTTCTGCTCGCACTTTCAAAATTGATTTTGAAAATTGCCCTCACATGTATTCGGACGCAAATGCTGGGGTTTTTTTTGTAAGGGTTCTATTTCTACTACTCTCCTTGTTCCGTGTCTCACGAAGCACTATCTCATAGGTTCTCTTTTTAAATTATACTCCTATATTCCTGTCATTTTCTAATTTACAATTAAAATCACAAAGATATTCAGTTTTCCTTATTCTCAAATAAATATTGTTCTTTAACATGTTTCTCTTCCTTCCATTTTGCTTTTCGAATCCCATTGCTTGCTTTATTTTCATCAGTTGAACTTTCAAATGAACTTCAAAGGTATTATATGGAATCAAAGAGGGCACATGTATGAAAACGAACTATTATAAGAGATTACGTACACGAACATATATATATATATAGGGATGATGAGTTAATATAAACAAGTTTAAGGGTGAAAGGATAGCTAGGGGCAGAATATAATCTTATTCTGATATCATGATTCAAATATGTGCATGTTAGAAGCTTGGGATATCGTTAAAGTCTACTAAGGCTGCATTTGACTCTGAAGGTAAAACAAATCTAAACAAAGAAACAAGCGGCTGATATCAAGGTAGAATATACAATGAAATGATAAAGTAAGGTGAGACATATGACAGCCTCCTCCCACCTACCCACCTGCTTAGCAACACATCCTTAGTGTTCGAGTGTCAACTCACCCAAGGGGGTGACCGGCTAAAAGCGCGCGGGAGTTCCGCTTATGTCTTAGCGTTTACCTCAAGGGTTCAGAGTCGGTTATACCAAAGAGGTGATAATTATCATAGGAAACTAAAACCCTACAGGTAGAGTAGCTCTTCAATGGTGCCATGCATCTCAAATCTTCATCAATGCAGCATGCCAAGCAAACTGATACACGATATGGTGGATCAGCTTTGAACGTAACTCAAAGGATCACAGCTTTTGATGACCTTTATAGATCACTTCCATTTCTAACTCCACCCAAGGTTTTATCATCTCGGATTCTCTTTTTTTTACACCTTACTGTAACGCAAGAACTTCTCCCATTAGCAGTGGCTAGCATTCGGGAGCTCTATTTATCTCAATAAGCGCATATTCCGTTTAAATTCCTAACAATTTCTAAACATAATAATACACACGTATTATGATAATAAATGAGTGGTTATTAGAAACATTTCTGAAAAAATGTACAAACATCCGTCCCAATAAAATCTCAATGCGCTAAACAAAAATGATTATGGCAAATAGTTTATAGAATAACAAAAAAGTAAAATGATAAGTAGACGATTGAAGAGTGTAGAACAATACTAATAATACATAGCAATATCTATATTATGGACTTTTGTGGTCAATTAGAGTGTTTTCGCAAGAATCATCATCATATTACCGTGAGGATTCTCGCTCTCGTTGCATTTTCATCATGATAAAACAATGGATAAATGATTTATGTTGAATTATTAGAGGAATTAATGTACATGTATTATAATTATAGTTGGTTATATTTAACATTTACAAATGAACTCATCAAAATTGCTCAGTGTAAGTCATTAATCGACGAGTATTCATCACCCTATACATTTATTTCAACGTTCTTCTTTCATTAGATGCCTATATCACGAACTTGGTTCCTGTGTACCATTATTTCTTTCACAATCCATTTAAGAGCCTTTCTATTGGAATGCACGAACTTAGTACTACATTTGACTAAATTCACCGATTAATCATAACGTCACAGGCTTAATTCACAGACAATGAGAGAGTTATATACATGTACGAATCTCTAATATAAAGGATATCAATTATGTTAAGTGTAGTCTGTCTCAAAATTGGAACACACACGATCAATTACCCTTCTTTTGATCTTTCAGATTTTGGGTTGTGAAATGAACAAAATTCGAGCGATTAAAGGGACTACTTCCCATTTTTAAGTGATAATGTTATTTATTGAAGTAAATTGAAACGAAATATTCTAAAAATGCTTCGATAAACATTTTACTAAAAACTTCAAGTCCTATCGCGAAGACTGACAGCAGAACAACAAGAGACCGGTCCAAAGTTATCAGATAATGCAGGCTCCGAAACAAGCTGACTATCTCGAACTGACCTGGTACACTGCCTGAATGCCTCTAGCCAGTCCCCCACATCAAAACAGAAAGCTAAATGCATACATAAACATGCAGCACAGCTAGTATTTTTACAGCAGACCGACACCAAACTGACAATCGAACAAACAAAGAAAATTGCATTGTCAAGAATGGCTAAGATTTTGTCCGTTATGGCTGATTTGGGAGTCAGTTCGTCTGTGTGACTGCAGTAATAAAGAGAAAGGAATTTTCTCTTTCTGGTACACTTTGCACTGAATCACTGAATTCTTTCGAATCGAGAATAAACATTCACATTCTTGCAGTTCCACTCAAGGTCGTTAATCTGCTTACCCCATGTTAAACTCATCAGAACCTATGGAAGTCTATTGGCCAAGTCTACATCTAACATAGATAACTGATTGTAAGGTTGGGGTAACATGTTCAAGGTGTAAATACATACTAGGCACTAACAAAACTGTTAACTCTCCGTAGAATGAAATAAGCTACGGTAGTATAACGGTCTATAATCGGGGAAGGGGTGGGGTTCTTGCCTAATACAGTATACAGGGATGTGCCGCTCTAATGGGTTACTTGTTTGCAAAAAAAATCCTTAAACATGAGGTATGATTTTCTTCAGAATAATATCCTACCCAACATCTCGCTAAAGTGAAAATTCCAGATGCAAAATCCAGCAAAATGAATTGAAATTATTTCGTTTTTTTATCCAAAGTCCTCGCCGATGGTGATTCCGCTTTTGACTTATCCCACCCCCTCCTCGAGCGTAATCAAAACAAAATTCATGCAAATAGAATACGGCAAAACCTTAAAGATAAAGACCAGTGCTGGTCATGCGATTGCATTGTGAAAGAAACGTTGTGGAATCGATCAGAAGAGGTTGATCATCTAGCATATAATTATAAGGTTCTAGAATCATCAAAATAATTAGAAATCTGGCCCAGTATTGGTAAAGTTACAAGCACTGTACAAAGAAAGATGTATATGGGATTACGCGACACGTGTGCGATATCCATCCGGTCCGGAAAGATATAATAATTTACCAAATATATCAATTAGTAGGCGGTTTCCCGGCAAATTTGTATGATCACGTATTAGTCAAAACATATTCTTTCACAAAGTCATGATTGGTAATAAGAGCTTCCATTTAATTTTTTGAGAAGGGAGCGTTTCCAAAACTGGTCTATACCTTTAAACATGGGTTACGTTATGAATGGAAGTCCCTAAATATGGGTAGGCCTAATTTTGTCTGCCAAAATGACCCTTAAAAAATGGATTTGGGCTCAGACGCTTCAGCCGGATACCCCCGTCCAAACCTAATCTGAGTACCCCCTCCCCCCCCCCCCCCCCCGGATCTTAATGCGAATTGTCTGTGTAAAGAACTGCAATGTGCGCGCATTAACATGCCTGTGAAGCGGAAATGCGCGTTGCTGTACGCTTGTTGAGCTGGGTAACAACTAACAAGGGCATGTTTAGGTCAATTCATATTTGATACCGAATATATACGGCCATTTAATTACCGAATGTCCGTCATTAAGAGGCACCCGGTAATAGATTAAGTGTCCTTACACAGAGGCCTACCTCCAAATACCGGAAGGTAATATTCGTGATATTACAAATTGAGAAGCTCCTGATGTGTGAATGTACGATTTTCATCAATTCGGAAAAACCAACAAAGATTGGTTATTCTGAAGGCTCAACTTTCACAAAGCTTCTGAATATTTAAAGAATGCAAGCCGAGCATTTGGAATGAAGAGCTATATAGCCAGTTAACGCTGCTGTAGCAACTTAACATGACGATAAGGATATATAGCCACAAGAAAGGAAAAAAGGTAAAGAAAACATACATAAAATTCACCCACCTGGATTGGTTTCGGATGGCTGCAAAA
The DNA here is from genome assembly GCF_000002235.5 of Strongylocentrotus purpuratus. NCBI lineage: Eukaryota > Metazoa > Echinodermata > Echinoidea > Camarodonta > Strongylocentrotidae > Strongylocentrotus > Strongylocentrotus purpuratus. Next base: position 3,868,182 of record NW_022145597.1, read on the forward strand.
GGGGAAGAGGTATAATGTTTCATTTTCATGAATATTCGAATAAAATGTTTGTACACTTGTGAACAGAAAAATAAAAACGAAAAATGTATTTCCGCCTGAGGCCTAGATAGTTGGCACTTCCTCAGTCCGCAGCTGAAAATAGGCTCTGATCCATTTGTATAATGTATATCTACGTACCAACCTATGAAGTACTAATACTTTAAAAGCGCAAAAATCTCAAATTTCTGACTTTGCTTTGGAGAGTGAGCTTTGATTAGGAAAGCGCATGGTGTACCCTCGAGGCTCAGGATGCATGGAAAAACACGAAGGTATGCTCAAATTGATCATTTTCCTCTATTTTGAGTGTGGGTATGTGTGTGATGTGCATATAGCGCTGTATTATAAACTCCAATTGACTTTCATTTCTAGATACCTTCTCATTTCACCATCTTTGTAAGACTCCTTTTTTTATTAGAAACCATGACTGTCAAAATCAATCACGCTGTCTATTTTTATAAAAAATAATTAATATAATATTAACGGTATACAGGTGAAAATTCTCGATTATGATTGATCTGTTACAGCTTATACAATCTAGGCAATACCCTAAAATAGTTGTCTTACTATAGCCCTAAATTCAGTTGATAAATTGCAAGAATTGCCATGCCAATCGGTGGCAATTGGGTTATTTGTAATTGTAAATTATGAAAATATATTGTGATAAAAGGTCGTCGCACCTGCAGTTTAAGTACAATTTGTTCTAACATATAAATCCGCTCATTGCGCTAAACGTTTGGAATACAATGGCATTGACATTGCGGTGGTCACATCCCGCCGTACTTGCAAGTGCGTGCTGTCTACGTGCAAAAACGTGGGCAAAATTTGGATATCCGTACGTGATGAGTACCGACTCCGTACGGATTTGGGAGCACGCAGACACACCGTAGCACTTTTAGTGCATGAGGAACTTTCGCTGCGTTCGGGCTGCGTTCGGGCTACCGATTCACCCCAGTGCGTGTGATGTGCGTGCCCGGTACTGCCAACGAGCGCACAACGCACTGACTCCGTGCGTCTTTTAAAGGCGCACGTGATAAGTGCGTGGTCCGTGCTTACTCGCCACTTCCCCAGTTCAGCTATCCAATGAGCACGCATAACTCACGTGGACCGTACCGAGTAAGCACTTACAACGCAAGTTGTTCGCACTGATTTATGCAGTATATAGTCTCTTCGGAGGAATGGGCGGCATCTTGAGGCAGCAACAGCTGGGACTTCTGGAGAACATCGGAATGTCGTCCTATATAAACACCGAGTTCATCGCACGTGCACGCACTTACAACATGCGGGTGAGTAAGGACACCGTACGTGAGCAGCACTAAAGTGGCAACCGCACGGAGACCGTACGTTGTAAGCACGTTGTAAGAACGTACAACGCACTTACCACGTGCGCAACGCAACAGTTCACGGCCAGGCGTGGCGTGCGGGACACGTACTTACACAGTGCGTGTGACGCGCATTGCCGGTACTCCCTCCCTGCCTTTGCCACTCCCTCACTACTTTTTCAGAAAAACGTGACGGCCGTGGCCTCCCCTAAAAACCGTACGGACTAAAAACACGCACGGTGGGATGTGACCAACGCTTTATATATCGGCCTGCGGTCTGTATTCTGTACTCGGGTTTAAGTCTAGTATAAGCTACAGTATATGTCCAGTTTAACTTTGTACAACAATTAGGTTACACCTAGGGGATCGTTAAAGTCCGGTTTAAACTGTTTTTTACCTACGCGATAATCACTCTTCAAGAAGATGATAGTGATAATACAAAATTGATTGATGGCATGAAAAAGAATGGGAAATCGTTTTCTGAAGAGAGGAAAATCATTTCATTAAATCGGATTTTAGTTTTATAACACAAGCCATGAATTCAATTGGTCCTAAGCTCAAACAAGCCGGGCCACGCCCGAGCCCAGCTCATGCGGTGGATCCTATTGCACCATAGCTCTGCTGAGCTGAGCCTGTGGAAACATACTCTTGCTCTTTGCTCTTCGGCTTGGGTTCCAAACTTTGCAGGAAAGTAACATTTTATTTACTCAAAACCGAACTGCAACATCTTTTTAGAGAATTCCAGCTTTGAGTACGTTGCCCGCTTGCCCGTGCCTTTTCAACATTTTGTGGCAAGTTAGGGAACAATAGTTCCACAGTCATTTATAGTAACCACACTCTCTTTTATCTAAGAAAGAAGAGTGCTCTGCATAATTATACCAGTGGTTACCAGTTAATCATGCAACTTGCACCTTCGACCCTTACCCTTATTTAAATGTACCGCTCGTTCCATGGCTGCAAAATCATAAAAATATGTTATAATTATAAAGAGGGATAAACACACTTTTAATTTACTATATACTAACGACAGCGATGATTATGCCATGGCAAAAGATATAATAGGCTATAGCCAAACTAACTTAAGTTTCCATACCTTTTTTTTCGAGGGGTTTATATTTATTCCGGAACATGAGTTTGTTATTGTTTATAATGAATTGAATTCATTTCATATATGTCAACTATACAGGGATATTTTTATATCGGATTTATGTATATTCTTCGTAGTTGCTCTGTTGTCCTTTTAAATATAATTCAATACGCATAGTTTAATACAAGCCTCCGGATATAGGGCTATGTTTTATTCTATATTGATAGTATCTAGAATAGATTATCAATAAATGGATGTGACATTATTCCGTTCTGCTTACTTAAGGACGTCGGGTCCTCTTCATCAATTCAGGGACTCGACTTCATTTTATGTTTGCGGTTCCTTTTCTTCGGGTCGGATCGACATAATAGGGATTATCGGTATCTCTGACATCATTTGAAATGCAAAATTGAATGAGGCCACATATTTAGTCTGTACCACTGTATGTCAATGCTCTGCTCCTCTACGTAAACACTGACCTTATTATCTCACGATGTATTCAAAACCCATGAGAAAGTCGTGATCATCTTAACAAATTGAATTCTCAACCACCTTTCCCCATTTACAATACGTCCCCAATTCTCATGTTTCGGTCAATTCGCTTACACAAACAAAATCGATACATGTTTGACGATAGTTATTACACTGTTTTCGAACAAGTATTTTGCCCGTGGGAAAAGGTAACCCCAGAAATACATTTTTCTTCTATCGCTGAGAGCATGACATATTTAATATTAGAAAGCCTTGAGCATTACTTTTGCGGTCATATCGTTAAAATCACTCTCTTCTTCGGAGCAGAAATTCAATCTTACTTCATTGTTATTCATCAGCTCCCGCTAATTTGATGAGAATTATGGGCAAGCAGGTACTTGTTGATACGTCATTATACAATTGTATTAATAATACACCTGTACATGTATATCGAAGAGTCTCCATTTGTATTTCAAAGAAAAACCGTTATACTAATATTATTGTTAGACGATCATGTTGGACAAAGGAAATCGAATACTTTGCCTTACACCCACGCATAAAGTACAGAACAAACAGACAAGCGCGACAGAAGAAGCGCTTTATTCTTTACAGACCACAACATATTAACCAGTTCAAGGACGACTTATACCTTTGGCGGATGCCCCTTATGAAGATACTCGAACATGCGCCGTTTAAAGGATGTTCGTGATTGTGGGTTCCTTGTTCTGATTGTAATTACCTCGAGTAATGCACGAACACCATACCAAGTCAGTGATTTTGAAATGAATGATGCAGGCATAAAAAAGAAAGAAAACGAAACAAAAGATTTCTTATCAGCTTGAATTTTTTAAAATTAGTTGATATCATATTCAACATTCGGGATGTACATCGGAAATTAAGAACATACGTTAGGGTGAGAAGCAACAACAATTTATTTACACCAATCATTGAGTTTTTCTTCAACCTGATCTTCGTTATATGATACAGAAACCTGAAGCGCACTGTATAGTCGTTTAATTTCTTAGGTTTTTTAAAAGTGGTTTACTGCGTCAAAAGCGAACGAAGACTTCATTTGTAAAATACAAAAATAAAAATAATAATAGCTATTAAAAAAATAATAAATGGGGCGCGTTGATTAAGGTACAAACATAAATTTAGCTTTCTCCTTCGGGATTTTCCACCCGTTCACCTCCTATTGCTCGTTGCTCAAAATGGTGAACTGTCAACTTCTCCTATTTTATTAGCAACGGCTATCTTGGGCATGCATGTCAGTCGTTTACTGAATGACTTAGAGTAGAATCTATTCCTGATACAAAGAAGGTCATGTTTCCCACTATTATGTGGTATTAATAGTATTGAATTGAAAACAATAATTTAAAGCAGGTTGAAAGTTCTTCGAATCCTTTCATGGAATCTGTCTTTAGAGTTTCGTAGTGTTGTACCAAGTAGGATATGACATTGGGTATTACCGTCTTACTTCCCCGTCAGCAATAGCACGGAAACACTACAGAAGAAAAAAAGATCCACCACAAAAAAGTCTAGGAACAATCCGATTTTTGATGAAAGGTTCTTATCCCAGAGATAAATAGGGATTACAATCCTTTCAAGAATCTCTAAGGGCAAGAAAATTAGATTTCCCCATTATCGACAATGGTCATCTGTATGAATTCAAAGCAAAAATATATGAAGGCTTGAGTGCATCATGCACGGCGACGAAGACGTATTCATCCATCAAATTGTGAATTAGGAAAAACGAAAAATAATGAAAACTATCTACTCAGCAGTCGCATTGTCAAAGGTTGTACACAAGTGCATTGCTGGTTCACATGTTTTGGGAATTATATAAAGAATTGAAGAAGAACAAAATTAAATGCAAGGACAAGGACAACAAAGTGCATTGTTCCCTTTTGTAATCCATCTACTTCTTTACTTTGATTTTCTGAATATCGCAGAATAGCCGATGATTATATCATAGCAAGGACATTTAACATCACTAACAGGCCGGTGTTGTGTTATCTCTTCCTTGCTCCACCTACGAAACTAAAGCAATTTAAACGATGGCTAAAGAAATAGCGGAAGAATATACTAGACGTAAGCACTTTCAATAATTATTTAAGTGGTTGGTCTTTCTTCTTGTATATGGGGTTAAGATCATTGAATCATGACAATCAAAGATGTTTTAATGAAGAGTACGACTGAAAACGTCCTACCGACGTGATAAAGTAAGTATGAACCATCCCATAATACAAGTTCATGCGAATTATTTGGAGACACAATCTACACGAAGCATCACAAACAATCCGTTTACTACTAAATGCCCAAAGGCCAGAGCATACAAAATCACTCCACGACAGACAGAGGAGCGAAATTGCTTGATTTTGGATTGATAGAATTCTTCCCATCATGCATGCTTGGTAGGCTCCTAACGCTGCGGGTTCTCTTTAGCCCCATTTCCATTCATTCGACAGATGTAATTCAATTCTCGGGGGTACTCTTTTGTCTTTCATTTGAGAACCTTGTAGTTAATATCAGTGCATTGTTGAAACAACTTTGCATAACGGGTGACAAAGCCAATTGCCCATTCAAGGATTATTGTATAGACTTTATCTACCCTTTAATATGAATAAGTGAAAGAAATGAAGAGAAAATATGAAAGAGAATGAAGACGCAATGTTGTGTCTCTACATATCTTTTGAAATGTGACGCTAAACAATATAAAAACAGAATCGCTAGGAAAAGAAGCTTCGTGTCTTTGAGTGCAGGAGGACCTTGTACAACTGTGATTTTTCTTTTAGAGTGATCGGCTTATAGCAAATATAGAAAAAGAAATGAATCAGGTTTGACTTAGATTCTTCGTCAACAAGAGGATTAAGCTAGCGGTGGTATTTACCGTCATAATTCCTTCTCTAATAACCGCAGAGATGAGAGACACGATGGTGATAGGAACCCGCAGGGAGTGAAAGGAGTTTCACAAAGCTTCATCTCGTGCAGCCTGCTACCCAATCAAGTTCTGGGAGGCAGGCGAGAAAGCGTTGCACACCTCTGGTGTCTATGACGCAACGGATACAGGATTATGCACCAAACCCAGGGATTTCATGTTTCCCATATTTTTATGATGACCGCTTTAGGCCTATAAAACTTTGCGTAAGATTTTAGCTCCAGAAAGCATACGTGTATGTGGTATAATTATTAGACTGACTTGTGCTATCATAATGAGTGTGATAATACTAACGATGATGATAATTTCGATAATAGACGTTTACTTATAATAAGTACTTTAGCTTGCGGCTTCCGTCGTTTAAGCACATTAACAAAAATATATACGAAATAAAACAAAAACAAAATCCAATACCAATACCAAAAACAAAATCCTTATAAAAACTGTGCTATCGATGATTGAGAAAAACACCATTTACGCATTGAAATGCAGCAGTATAGTCCTTTTGAAAAGATCAATTCCTCATCGTCGTAATTGAAAAACATTGTGTATTATGAGGGGAAAATAGGTTAATAGAAGTAATGATAAAAGATTAAGTGCATACATTATGATGATCTTCTTAGTGCATTTATAATACGCGAAAGTTGACGGAAAGGAATATATTCAACAAACTTTTCTCAAACCAATAAGGGCGGATTTGTATCAGGCATTATACCGCTGCTGTGTTGTTGAAGTCTGCGAAGTGAAAGAAAACAAGATCAGGATATATTGTAGCATTGGCCTTGCGCAAGTTGTTATTCCACATCTAGCTAATAGGTTTTCTTACGACACAGCTTACAAGACTTTTTTGTAAGTACTTTCCTTTAAATCATAAGCATTTGTAATTACCTGGTAATATCAAGAAGATTTGATGAAATTCTTGATGGTAGAGTATGTATATATTTAATGTCTTGTGATACAACTGCAGTGAGAGGATAAGGTAGGAAACAATTATGTTTTAATAAACAAGTGGCATAAAATCACGAGCTGAGGAATACGCCAACTTAGTTAATATACAGTGAAACGTGATTTCTAAGATATTTCAACACTAGGCAAACTATTAAAAGTAAAATAATCGCATCATCTATATATCCTGCTTCCCGCCTCTTTTGTTTTAAACATGTCCATTCTTTAAATCTGTATGTACACATTTCTGTTGAGAGTAGTGGCTTTCCAAGTTATGAACACTGAATAACATCCTTAAATTCAAACTTATTATAGTAAGACTTTAGTTTACACGTTAGGGTTTTTACGCGTTTGAATAACTAAGATATATTTTGTGTATACTTTAGGGGTAGGAAGTGGTAACATTCAATCATTGTATACTAGAGCTACCTAACGCCAGACCATCCCCAAATAATGTAAGATAGACCGGCTGTCGGGTCAACGCCCGTAATTATCAAGTATAAACCCAACCATGTCTGTACTCTAGAAGTAAGTCCTGACGACTTTTGCGAGGAAGGAGGGCACACAAAACGCCAGATTGAATTGACGCTATCACGGGGTGATGATCCCCGCACGATATGACGGTATTCACACGAGGATATTAAAACAGTTCATCGCGCGACTAACAGACTGGAAAGAAAAATCACCACTATCGCTACCCATCTTCCTTTTATCCAAATTTCCATGAGTAAAATTGCGAATGAAGCGTTTAATTCAGATTAAAAGCAAGCAGGTTAGAAGGTGATGATATTGTTGTGAGATTGAAGATGTGTCTCATCCGTCACAAAAAAGTGTCAGAGGGAGTGTCGTGGTCGAGTAGTTTAAGGCGCTTGACTTGGAGATGCGAAGGTCGAGGGTTCGAATCCCGACACGGCACTAATATCCTTTTGCAATTGCTACTCTCCACCCAGGTGTTAAATAGGTACCCGGTAGGATGCGACCGCCATTGTTGGTCAAACAGATTTTGAGCGTCATGTAACGCCTGGCTGGAATGCTCCCCAGGGAGTGGAGATTGTGCACACATTGTGTGCGGGCAAGCACTGAATCCAATGACCGGGGTAATAGTATATGTGTATAGCGCTTAGAGACATTTGTATTAAGCGCTATATCAAAATTAAATATTAAATATTATTATTATCAAACAATGAAGCTCCTACATTGTAAAGAAGTTTGCGCATATGTAATTACTCGTATTTGTTAAAGTCTTCTTCTATATTGGGCTCTCTTTAAAACAAAAGAAATGAATAGAAACAAATTATGTTTAGAAGTTATTCAAAGTAGATTCGTTTAACGAATTAAGATCTGTTCTTGCAAAAGAGAGAAAAGAGGTATATTAAACAATCCCTTTTCCCCCTACTTGCTTCTGACAATATATACTTGAAGGGAAATGGTTGTAAAGTGTCGAAAATTTGACCAAAGATAGTTTTTTTTTAAAGATAAGTGGTTTTAAAATTTCGGAAATTTGACTTAATATAATGTTCTTTTACTCATAATTTTATATTTAATTCTTTCTTTTAAAAACTAACATTTTAAAGATTGAATGTCTACTAGATCTCATTAGACAATTTATTGAGAAATCATTTTCGAAATTAATAATCTATCTATGAAGAAACTTAAGAATGCCTTACCTAACACGTGAACTTTCTTTTATCACGATTTATCGACTGCGGAAGCAGCTAGGAAACTATTAGCTACCCTCCATGCAACACTTTCAGCTGTCACTTGATGGCGAGACGGACATTTGTCAGTATTACGAAGTTGGGTTAAGCCCTCAGGCCATCGTCTTGGATTAGACGAATCGAGGGTTCCATTCAAATCGCTTGGAATCCAGTTGTTTTCTCATCACGTTTCCATGGCTCCCATAGTATTTAAGGTAAACCCTGGGCCCCGTCTTGTAAAAGATTGCGATTGATTCGAACAATCGCAACTTTGTATAATACGGGGCCCTGATCAGTCTTGAATAATGATCGCAAATACCGAAGATTATGTCCGTTGATTCCTAAGAAGACGAAATGCTGCTTGTACATAGAATACATATATTATAGGCATCTTCTTAAGTATTCTACTTTATGATGCCTATGGCATTTTGATACAAAAGGCCTATAACCACGACAGAATCTGAAGCACTGTTCATATTCTTGTGTACTATTTTACTACCTAAACCTGGATCGAGAGAAGAAAATAAATAACTGTAAAAAAAAAGTTTATGCACTACCACACTTATGTGTTAAAGCTTTGACGTCTATACTTAAATTCATGGACATATCTAGATTAATAACATAAATGCTGGGAGCAATAAGAACAACATTGGATAAGTGGTTTGACGATAATTGCTTTTCCCTATTAATGGTGCCGACGATACGATTTTTTTTGTCCATCGTGAATATTAGCAATACAAATGTAACGTGCACATTTCACAAGAGATTAAATATAACATCATGTCAAAACACTTTTCAGTATTGTCCCCATTCATCCCGTTTACAAATACAGGAAATATGTGATGTTTATTTCATCCTTGTTTTAATTATTCAAATTGAGATGTTGTTACCTCATGATGATGTATAAGGCAATATACGCCATGGCCTTTGGCATGATAACCATAATTATTGAATGATGAATGCGACAAGAGGGAAACCTATAAGAAAGGGGAAATTTGTATATTTGATAGAAGTAGCTACAGGTAATTTTTGTTGATACTTTTTAGTTTGAAGACGAAACAATATTATTTATTCCTCCTGTAACAAAAACTTCAGAAACCACTTGTTACACGTTACTGGGAAGATTACTTAAGTTTACCTTTTTCTTTTAATTGGCAGAAAGTATTCAATTTTAAATTCAACAAATAGAAAACTATGGATAAGGCAAGTTAATTTTAGGTATTGCATAATATATTTTCATCAAAACATAATCTATGTAGATGGCGTATAAGGGACAATGACCACTGTGACATATGTACGAAAAAAACAGAAACAATTTGTCATGTCTTGTTAAAATGTAAACAAGTTTTTTGGAAAATTATTGAAAACTTATTTTATTATTACTTTCATGAGCAAATAAATATTTATAAAAGAGCATTAGTTACAGGTCATTTCATGGAAGAAAAAGAAAACTTTGTTATAAACTGAATTTTAATTTTAGGCCAATACATAACGTATATCCAACTTCGGTATAATGGTAAAGAGTACAATAGTAAAAGTCTGTTTATTAATTTCACATTGAAACTACGATAATCTATATCAAATAAGCAAAGATTTTTTATTAACGAAATACAAAGAAGTTATTAAAGAAATGTTAAGGTTATAACCATGTATTCAAATACTTTTATCTTTTTTATTTTGCTCAAATGTAAATTGATCTAAATACATATGAAATATGTAAAAAAAAAAAAAAAAAAAAAAAAAAAAGGGGGGGGGGAAGTAAACACGAATGGGTAATGAAAAGATTTAATCTTTTTTATAGGATTGTTAAAACAACGAATTTAATTTTCTCTTAAATGAATTGATTGATAGAGTTACATCATTACGTTGGGAGTTCTAAATTTTTAGGGTCGTATAAATAACTGTATTTTGAGCGAGAAGGATTCTTAGAAGATGTAATTTATCGTCACCATAATGTCTCGTACTTTTGCACTTATCAGAGTAAACAACAACCCGAAATCAGAATTTAGAAACGTAAACTAAAGGAACAAAGCGCGCGAATAACGGGCTCTCGTGATCTCTTCGTAAAAGTATTATCATGCTTGGGTGCTTTTACGTGTGGTTCTCATCTGAATATCAAAGTCATGATCGGGTCGCATATAAACATCGCATCGATGATTGCTTGATTAATAATTCATTTCATTAGCAGTCACATCTCCAAAATGACAAATATCAAAAATTAAAATTGATTGCTAGTCAACGTAAGGCACAATTCCGACAAACAAACTTGTTTTATTTAATCAACCACAATACCTAATTAATATCCAAAATTCATGGAGGTCAGTAAACAATGAGCATTTCCGTTCTAGACTCATATTTTCCTGCCTCTAATTTAGGACAATATATTATGATTTATGGATTTAGATTGTCGGACACGAATTGAAATCCACGAAAAACAATTCCAAATGCAATTTGAAAATTGGTAGCAGGTGCTCCGCATTTTGTTTTAGGGGGAGGGTGGGTGTTACGGGGGTGTTTTTTTGTTTCCACCATGAGACAATAAAGTTACAGGGCTACATATGTCGTGCACCAACGGATAAATTCATTACTTATCTATGTCATAATACGTTTCCGATCAGCGGGCTGATCTCATTCAGAATCGTTAGCCTGCATCAAATGGAGAATTCTAGAGGATGAATGGCGTCCACAGAGTCAACATGTCAATTTTTGTATTCATTTCATTCTGGATCTCTTGGAAATCGCCCCACTTTAACTGTCTTTCCAAATTTACGTCATGATAACAAACGACTGCTTTATTGTAGGAACGAGGAATGACATTTCAGTAATGAATTGTGTATTACTGAGAGTCGGGAATGCCTTAGGAAGTGCGGAAGAAAAGAAGATTTTGTTTGTAGTGTATACTTTCAAATGGTGTGGCAATGAACACAATGCACTAAATATTGTATGTTGCCATGTTTTGTGTTCGATTGCCACTTAATGCACCGACAAGTAGCAGAAGCATGAGGATTAACGTATTTTAAATTACCTCAACTATTCGCTTGGGCAACCTCATGACATAGAAGCTCTATCTTCACAGTCCATTTGGGCTAGTGGTCGATTTGTGTTACGTCCTTGATTTGTTTGCACCTCCTTTCTCCAAAGAAATGTGAAATGTCGAACAAGTCGAAGTAGTCCAATTCTCTGCATTGGTCACTATATCTGTCTTCCTGTGATTGCCTAAATAGAGATTTGTTGACTATATTCATTTGCTACACATATAAATGACGAATGGCCATTTTTGCGATGTGTCCTTTAATGAACTGAGGTAAATGACACTTTAATCTGATTTGGGAATCTAAATGAGTATGATTCACCTAAATATCGTAACTTTCGGGTTTAGGACACAAATCATCTTGTTACATACTTTGTGATGCCCCAGTTCTTAAATACCCTAAGTAATTGATTTAGAGAATCCGCTAAACAACGCAGCTCTCAATTTGCTCGGCTTCTCAACACTAATCGATAACATTAGCAATACCGCCATTCTACATTTAGTTTTGGTGGTCTCATCTTGGTTGCCTTGATTTCGTTTGAATATCAAAACAGCGTTACGCAGATAACTGTCAACGTAAGTGGCATAATCGACAAATTGGCCGGGGGAGGATTTGTCTTGTAGAAGGGTAATCGCTACCTAATTGGCTGAGGAACTGATACTGTATCTGTTTTAATTGGAGATGGATTTTAAACATCGGTCGGATGATAATTGAATTACGGAAGAGGGAAAAGGATGCTGAAATTGCTGCGTCCATGGAAAATGGCATTTTTCTCGTACGGTAATATAGATTTTCTTTTCATTTGTTCAGCTCTGCTGCATATAATGAATCGTCCATAATACAAAGAAAAAGTGCAAACGCAATCAATATTGTATCATAACCGAACAATTACTACCATGATTACCGACTTTTGTGTAGAAAATGTCAAACTGAGAATTTTATGAATTTTAAAGTAGGCCTATTTGAAATGATAATCAATTATTTATCAAATTTATATAGTATAAAGCGTGTTAAATTACGATGACCGAACCCGCATTTGTTATTTCTGCTTTTAGTCAACCAAATGTTCTTTCAGCCTTTTCATTAATTTATATTCTCTATAAATATCAGATGTCTAGCATTGTTACAATGGTGCGCTTAGAAACATCTGTATTAAGCGCCTGATAAATGTTGTGTATTATTACAATTATTAAGGGTTTGGCGTTCCTCTTCGCTGCATTTAACGAAATAAATTTAGAAATAAGGTTTATAAAATAAACTGGAGCGCGTATGCAATACATATTTACAGGATGATATATCAAATGTTTTACGGCTCAATAGAGCGTCTAATAATCCTTCCTTCCATATTCTTTGAAAGTAGCTTTGTAATTTCTGGTGAGATGAATTTCTATTCTTTAGGATAAACCATATCACTTTTGAACAATGGCGAGGAAATTTGATCAAATTTAGGTCGACGCGTCAGTGATCCTCGTGGAAGGCACGATTATATATATGGTCGATGTGTAATCTTATATTTTTAAATAACAAACATTCCTCCGAAATGCTAGGCATTGCTTATCTAACATATCAAATGCTGGCACATTGAATGCAGTGGGTACTCTCATTTAGAACGAGGAAATTTGTGATTAAGTTAGCGTGAGACAGATTCGCATCTAAGAGTTTCGTTCCAGCCCACTATATACACAAAACACACTTTCGGAGGCGCAGTTATGATATGGTTATCTTTAACATTTACAGAAAATACGTTTCCGCATTTAAGAGGATTCAGGTTTCTATAGTTTCGGAAAATTCATATTCAAGTGTAATCAAACACTCCCGAAATTCATATTCCGTCTGTGATACAAAATTCATAAGCTTACATCCAGCGTAAATGATTGACTAATGAATAATTAGAAGCCAGATAAAACTACAAAGCTTTGTTGCTCCACCTGCCAAAATCATGAAAATTATTCTCTATTGGTTTGGGTTCGATGTCTTACAGTTTCATCTTACCGCTAAAAATAAATTATAGCCATTGACAATACGCGGTCGTAGGGTTCTTTTTACAGAAAGCAGATGTAAGGGAGACAGTAACCTGTTTTAGAATACAGATAATGATAATTAACAATTAACATTATTCTCATTTGATTTTTGAATATATGATGAAAACACCCGCGTTCACCAATTAATGATGATGCGAAGAATATTCATCTCGCAGCTATTTTCGTTGAGAATGATTACAGACGAACTATTAAAAGGAAGGGGGAAAAAGGGAAAGGCAAACCGGAGGGTATATTTGATTTCAAGGACTAGCTGGTGAGAATCACCTGTTTCACGTTTTCTGATGACACCTCACCAGAGGTGCAACAATTCCTGATTAAAAAAACATCGAGAAAAATCCTCTCACCATGCGTACGGCATGGCAACACTTGCTCTAACGGCAATTGATTCGGGCTTTATTTCGTCAAAAACATAGGGTAAGGATTTGGATTTATATTTTATTTTAGTTTCGGCTGATGTGTATAGTTATGGCTAGGTTTAGTCTTTGGACCAGCATGTCCAGAGTAAGAGTAAGAGGAGAAAAAATGAATATCGGGAAAATAGTGTTAACTTGATCCCATATTCTATGTCATCATCAGAGATTCAGAGATTTCAGAAATTTGTTTGACGACGCCAACTCGATCTTTACTTCCATATTTTGCAAAATACGTGGATAATATGAATGCATGATTGTGCAAAGACATTTCAGTTGGGTTGATGGTGGTGGTGGCGGCGGTAGAAGGGGGTGGCTCACATTATCTGTACTACACTAATGAGTAATTTACAATTACATAACGATTGTTTACTTGTATTGTTATGATTCTATTCAGTGTATCTTTGTCATGTAAATACTTTTCGTAAAAATATTGTACAATTCAGCAACCGAGCTGCGACGTCGTAGTAGTAGTAGTCGTCGTCGTTGTCGTAGTAGTAGTAGTAATAATAGTAGTAGTAATATAAATAATAGAAGATTCTTAGGATGTATATTGTGAACTAATTATATTATTATTCAGAGGGGTTACACGATTCATTAGAATAACAGTAGAAATGGGAAAAGGGTCACCTATCAAACCTCTTTTAAATAGCCTAACATTTAGAAACAAGCAGGCGCGGATCCAGGTTTTCTTATGGGAGGGGGGGGGGGCCCAACTTTTTTTTTTTTTGCTCCCGAAAATTTGAAAATCGTGCCGGCCGAAAAGTCACTCAGTGGGGGGGGGGGGGGTTGGGGGCACAATTTTTTTTTGTTTTTTGTTTTGGTCCTCGAAAATTTAAAAATCTGCACCCCCAAAAAAGATAAAAATCATGTGTTTTTACATGACTTGTTTTTTTCAAGGGGGGGGGGCGGGCCCCCGGCCCACCCCCCTGGATCCGCCACTGGAAGCGAGCCATTAGTGTTATCACGTAGAGCCAATGGCGCCATAATCATATTCTTCGCAATTTAATACACAAGTTAACGCAGTATTTTTCAAGGAAAATGTAAGGAAATGTGCAGGAATAACGTAATACATGTTAAGCAGGGCTCCCACTTAGTCGAGTTGTATTAGCGAGTTATAGCGAGTTGTGGTGAGTTGCCTCAAAGAGGCACTCGCAAAAATTCGCAAATAATTCGGTATGGCTTAGCGTAACTCTATACAACATTCCAAGACTCTCCACGAAGTCGCGAGCAGTTCCAAAATTTTGAACATGTTCAAAAAATTTCCCCGATTCGTTGTAAATCGAGGTGAACTCGCCTACACTCGTAATATTCTCGCATTACTTGTAACAAGTTTGCGCTGCACTCCTCATAAGTCGTAGCTACTAGCCACCTTATGAAGAGTGCAGCGCGAGCTTGTTACGAGTAATGCGAGTATATTACGAGTGTAAGCAGGGCTCCAACTTAGCCGAGTTGGAACCTCGAGTTGTGGCGAGCTGGCGCGATCTTATGGCAAGCCGTTTTTTTTATTAATTGATATCAATAAATCAATTCTTGTTATCAAGAAATAATTTTATGTTGTAAAGCAATGGTAATTCTTGATATCAAGAATTCGATTTCGTGATATCAGGAATTCGATTTCGTGATATCCAGAATTGGATTCTTGATATCAAGAATTATGTTTTAATGATAAAACTGCTTGCCATAAGATCGCGCCAGCTCACCACAACTCGAGGCTCCAATTCGGCTAAGTGGGAGCCCTGCTTTACAACAAATTCACCTCGAGTAACAACGAATCAGTGAAAATTTTGAACATGTTGTAGCTCGAGGTGAACTTGCTTAACACTTGTAATATACTCGTAGCAACTCGCCACCTTATGAAGAGTGCAGCGCGAGCTTGTTACAAGTAATGCGTGTATATTACGAGTGTAGGCGAGTTCACCTCGAATTGCAACGAATCGGGGAAATTGTTTGAACATGTTCAAAATTTTGGAACTGCTCGCGACTTCGAGGAGAGTTGTTGAATGCTGTAAAGAGTTACGCTAAGCCATACCGAATTATTCGCGAGTTATTGCGAGTGCCTCTTTGAGGCAACTCACCACAACTCGCCATAACTCGCTAATACAACTTGGCTAAGTGGGAGCCCTGCTTTAGGCAACACAAATCCGAATAGCGGCTGTACAAATACCCTTCTAAACCCAATGCCTATCTTAATACATATTGGTTATTCATGGGAAGAAAAATCACACAGTGATAATTGGATCGATGTGCAATGATTGGTAACTGAAAGTAAATAGACAATTTAGTAATTAATGGCATATATCCCCTTGGGGTTAAAATGCAAACGAGAGTGCGCATCTATTTCCTTTCATAAATCGAACAATTGTCTGTAGTATATGGGTTAGACTTTATCACATATGTACACATTTCTTATTAATTGTTGTTTCTCCCATATTTATGCGTCTGCGATATTAATCAATCGTTAGACAGAACAATCATGATTTGAGTGATGTTTCGTTTCCTTCTTCAAGGTGGAAAAAAGAAAAATCTTGGTTTAGAAACCTCATCCCCTGTTGACTTCATTTACGTTAAAAATACGTCATCCCTGAAAACGACGATGCAGCATAATTTATGCGCAGTGTTTGGGAAAGGGAGCACAGGGGTACGTACCCCATTCTATTAAAAGTGAACACATATTTTCTTAAGGAGTATAGAGAGACAGAGAGAGAGGGGATGGAAGGAAATATAGGGGGCGAGGAGAGGGAAAGAGAGAAAGAGAGATGCAATATGAATGTGAAATGAAACGCTTCCCCCCCCCCCCACCACATCATCTGACATATCGTTATGCCCTCGTTTTCTTCCATGTCATCCGTCTATTGACACCAGTCGCCGTTTTGACACAAGTGACAGAGCCCCCCCCCCCCCCCCCGATTGGCTAGACTTGCGCTATCCAACTGCGAAGGGTGAAAAGATAAGTATCAATTACTGTTGCTTAACACCATGATGTATTGAGTAACTGAGATGTCGTTTCTCAGAATATATACTAGTCGATATGCCGACTCAGGAGACTTTGTAATGACATTAGGAGTTGGACAATAAAAGAGAAACTGTTGTTGCATCCTTTTTTTTTACAAGTCAAGTAGTAATTATGCAAACCACGAGAATACGACAGATTGAATTGGATTACTTGCCTTCCTTCATAATCAGGACACTGGATTTAATTTGAAATTAATTTATTTTCCATAAAGAGAGAGGTTGAATACAAATGATCATCTAAATGAAAATTGGATCCACGTCTAATCCCTCTCCGACAAAACAACAGGCAATAGGTAAAACGACTTATAAAGATGTATATCCTTATACTTAAGTCAGCGAAGAATCGCCATTTGTATCCATTTTTTACAAATATTGTTTGACATGATAAATATTCAAATTGATATTGGTCATGTACATATGAATACAAGTGTATAAAACAAACAGAAGCTTAAAATATAAAACCACAACCTGGCCAAATACGATTTCCCCCTCCCCCTGAATTATATTCCACCGACAATGGCTGACAGTAGATCGTTTTATTATCCATTTCATTGTTTGGTTCGAATCAATACACAGACTGAATGCGTTTATTGATTTCATTTGAGAGGTAGATTATTATTTCTTAAAATGGGGTTTATATTAATGCTACTATACGCTTCGAGTATATAACTTTGGAGCAGAATATAATCGTTTATAAGCCGGGTCAGATTTTGGTTGTGTAAAATGTAATGTTGAAATTGAAGTAAATTGGTTCGTTTATACAGCAATTTAAAATGATTGCAAACGTAATTCATTGAAACAAAGTAATTGCAGTCAGTTGTGTGAAAGATAGACAATATGTTAATATCATTTGCAAGTCGTTTGCTGGACGCCTGATTGCTTATCGAAACACTTTTGTTGTCATTTTCGTTATCTCTCCAATTTTATAAATACCGAAGATGGAAGCTTTATCTTTTATAAATCGTTTTCAAATCGGTATCCAAATGATTATGCTGATGTCGATGTTGAAGATACTGGATATGTCGAAAAGAAAATGGATGATGAAGGCTGATACCAACTGTAATTGCTTATGAGCCTTATCGACCTTTTATTTCTCTAAATCGCACCTGGTTAACGATTTGAGAACGATATGCCATTTTACATTCTTAGAAGAAACGTTGCGGACTAAAGCCGTTAATTATCTCAACCTCTTTAAAAACCAGAACGAGGTCATCTAATCTTTTGACATGTTTTTTAAACGAATTTACCATCGACGTTCTATTATATTTATAAGCTGCATATAAAGAAAAATAAAGAGAGTATCAAGTAATAATCCTTTTTTGTATTATTATGAGAGAGTGAATAAAAAAAGAAGACGAGAATCGTCAAGGTAAAGTTCCCCCCTACCGACGAAAGATACACAAGTATTTCGGTGCTCATTTATTACCATGATTTTTATCGATTCTATTTTATGCCATCGGTCGAAAAAAAACACCTTTCCTCCAAAATATTGGGGTGCTTAAGGGAACCTTTAAATGACATACTAAGAACCATTTTGCATTGTCCAAGAACCTTTTTTTGAACAACTGCACTATTTCAAGAAGTCTTTCTAACCATGTTTTCTTGGAATATGGGCATCGTTATTTTTATCGCTCAAAAAAGGTAGACCCTTTAGCCCCTTTAAAAAGTATTCTTTAAAGCGGATTCTTCAAATGTCGTGTACGTGTGATGGTATCTGAGGCATGATCATCACATCAATCTGTACGAGTGTGAATTCAATTCAGGCGGGATGGTGGTGACATTCCCAAGTCCCAATAATTCACCTGTCATTCACAGTGGATAATGTTCGGCCGGCCATGGGTTCTCTTTCCCGTCATATACACATGCCTCCACACCAAACACAAACACATCTCACCCTCTTCAAATGATGTTAAAGAAAAAAAAATCAATGAGTTTTTATACACCTTGCCTCTCTTTGTTTAACGTTTTCCTCCCTTCTCTCTTACCCTAATATAATCAAGGACCATTTCTGGATCTTTTACAGGCACTAAAATAGTATTGATCGTCGCTGTGTGGAAGCAAGGAAAAAGTGACACTGCTTTCGAGCACCACGGTAAAACAATCGATGGAAGAATGAAACTGCCCCCTGAGTGGGGGCACAGTTCTACCAGCATCGTCTCATAACAAGCATGATAAGAGCAATGGATAATGCACGTTCATGAGACTTTCCGGTGACTGCTGTTTACTTTTCATCTTTTCTATTTCGGCATTAAGTAACATTT
This sequence comes from Strongylocentrotus purpuratus, assembly GCF_000002235.5. NCBI lineage: Eukaryota > Metazoa > Echinodermata > Echinoidea > Camarodonta > Strongylocentrotidae > Strongylocentrotus > Strongylocentrotus purpuratus. The sequence continues at coordinate 3,887,438 of NW_022145597.1, forward strand.
TACAAACTCAACCCTTCTGACCTCCTACATCTTAAAACCAACGCCTATCATTTTATTGAACAGAAAAATTCGGGTTTAACGACAGTGCAGATCTAAACACTTCCAGACCGATGTTTAAGTAATCGTTGTTTTATATGCAATTCAATGCTATTTACAGTGGCCGAATGGTCAAAACTACATGAATATCTTTTGAAGTAAAGAGAGGACCTACATGTGCTAAGCTCTCAAAGCGGTGCGATGCTATGCGAGCGGCCCAGATTGTTTACTGGAAACTTATCAATGACAAATTTGAACGAATGGTTTTCATTACGCATCAATGTCGGTAGGTAAATTAGAGATGCATTCAAGAATAACGGGGTAAATTTTGAAGATGCCTTATAATGGAAATATAGAATTTACGTAGTTTTACGACATGGATCGAGAGCGCTTCATTCATCTTCATAAAATCCTTTATATTTTCTGAAGTACTAAGGCGAGGCTTCTTGTTTCGAAACAATATTTTGATAATTTTTTAGCAATGAAAACAGGAAGTGGGATGACATGAAAATGAATTTGGCATTAATCATGAAACAATTTATTATTTGCTACATTTTATTGATCGGAATTTGTGGATGAAGTTGTATTTTGAACAACCAGTCTATAACAGTCCACATGAGGTAAACTTTAGAAGAAATTCTCAAGTACATACAAAAAACATGCTAAAGAAACCAAACTCATCAGAATCCCTTAAACAGAAATGAAGTATTCAAGCAGAGTTATTTATGTCTTCTATTTTTTCTTGCAGTATACATCGCTTTTTATTTTTATTTCTTGGCGATATAATTCCATATAAATTTCATAATTGTCTGAAAACGTGGGTGTTATTTGTCATAATCTAGTTGGCTAGGAATAAAATTCTTCTGTTGAAGACCGTCAACAGGGCCTTAAAAATGACTTTTAAAACATACTTTCCTTGTCTTTAAGCTTTCTAAAGCGTGCTTGCTAACCGTCTTTTCAAATAGAAATTATCTCTCCATAATTTTAATACATTGTATAATCTAAATTGTTGTTACCACTGGCTGGGCTCATTCGACCAAGCTATTATTTGCTTTTAAGAAGATTACCTGACACAAATATTACATGAATAAAACAACCATTTCAGTCGTCATCGCCCGCTTCAATATTATTGAATAAACTAGTATTACGTCATGAATGTTTAAACAGAACCCACCCGCTAAGCGTCATATCACAAAACAGTCTTATGAAACGCTTTATGTTTAGTGATCATGGGTTTTCAAACAAATAATGAATAGGACAATCCCCACTTTTCGCTCAGAGATCTTGCAATAATGAATTAATATGGCAGAAAATTGAATCATTTTTACGCCAGCATCGATCCATATCAAAAGATAATAAAACAACTTACTCGGGCAGTAAGAGATTGTTGTTCTTTTGGTAGATGCCGTCTTGAGAACGATCAAAGACATTTCTGCGTCATTATTTTAACTGCCAACACGATTGCAGTCTTTCGAAGAAAAAAAGGCAATTCTAGTAGGGCACCACCCTCAATCCAAACTGGAATTCTCTGAGCAATATGATGTGCTGTTGAAATTCCCTTGCGTTGATTTCGTGAAAGTCCTGGCAATAGTTTTCTATCATTAATGGAGAATTGTTAACAAAAGCAGCCCAAGACGAAACGCAGAAGCTATTTATTATGGTACATAAATCATCATTTTGAAACGGTAGGATAATTGCGTTTGGAGAAAAATATACTCCAGATGGTTGATAACTATAATAACTATGATATTGGTAAGAGTAACAGTAATATAGCGCTTATCATTATTATTTTTTACCCCGGCGCTAGACGAGCTACCCTCATAAATCGCCCTGGCATTCAGGTAATTCTCCCTACCAGTTACCCATTTACATCACCTGCATGGAGAGTGGCAAATGTATATCCATGTCTTGCCAAAGATATAAGTTTAACGGTGGGAAACGACCTGGAATACTACATCTGCTATTTGTTTACATTTAAATTAATTTGTTATAACACAACGTTCTTCTAAAATGATTTGGTCTATCGTTTATGTGTAGTTTAGAAAATCGTACAATTGAGTATTTCCGATTTCCGAATGAGATCTTTTATTCCATCTTGACCAAAACTCATAATGAATTTTCGAAAGGAAGATATCTTCATGAACTTTTCTTTGGTCTGTCATTTGAATCATGATTAATGTGTATACAGCTCGAACACACAGAAAATAAATGCAAAATTAAATCGATGCTTTATTTTTTTTCTAAAGCTGTTACTAAGCAACCATTATCGATTATTTCGAATGTTCATAAATTTTCTATATGTTACTGTGCTTGTCTGTAACTGATGAGTAATGCATTCATCACCCAATAGATTGAATATATTCCAACGCAAATGAACCGATCGTTTAAGTAAGAATATAAAATACAATTAAAAATTCTAAGTGGCCTTTGCATGATCAGACGTTCATCTTTCGTAGTGATCTACATGCAGTTGTGAACTGTAAGCTGTAACAGTAGTTCACAATGGACCTTGTCACCGATAAGCCTACTACCTACTACAACTCGTATTCTATACTGTGATTGTCTTTTAATTGTTACACTGGGACACTGCTATCTACTCAATCCACATGCTGTTGACAGCACAAGTAATTCTCTTTTGATAATGAGGAAACCTTATTTAAAAATACTCGTCTGAAACCCTATGAGGGAAGACAAATTCATCGCTCAAGAGTAATTAGACGTAGATAATGAGTTTACCAATTGGAAAAGGTGAAAGTTATGTTGACAAGTAAAAAAAATTGTTGTAGTCCAAACCACAATACAATGAAAGACCCCACTCCTACTCTATTCCAGTAGAATAACATGATAATACCTATCCGATAACCTAAATAAATACAATAAATGCTTTTTAGAAGAAAAGATAATCAATTATGTATGTGTGACAAGGCTTTTCTTAGGCTTCACAGTTCATGTTTCTTATTGATTCCAAAACCTAATCTGAAGGACTAAACTCGAGCAAAAGAAGACCAAGACGATGTAATGAAGTTGTTTATAAATGAGTATGAATCCTTTATTAACCTGCTGATAACAATATCTGCAATTTTCGAGCAAAATAACGATGGATTAGTTCAATATGGTGTAAGGTGCGTCACTGGATTATTAATGTAATACTTGGCGATTCTTTATTAGTTTTACGTCTATTGTCCTGAATAGTTGTCAAAGGCCTGTTATCGAACATTCCTCTCTACCGTGATGATAATACACCTTTATGAATACCACTACCCGACACTTTTAAGCTCTCTTTGTTTATCCTGACTCCTTCTTTTCCCCTTTTCCCGATAGTTGCTATGTCTGCCTCAATACGATTCCGTGCTTCTTTTTATAGTCTACAAGTCATTCAGACATCATCTTAACAGAAAGTGGGCCCTGGTGTCCAATTTAGAATAATAATAATAATAATAATAATAATAATAATAATAATAATAATAATAATAATAATAATAATAATAATAATAATAGTCCACTCCAAACTTTATTAAACCGAAACAGAAATTCTTTTTGCCTAATTGATCGTTAGCCCGGCAGCCACTAGGCAGCGCCAAATCGACGTTGCTCTATCCCTTATTGTTGAACGCCAAACAAGGTAGCAACAACTCCCATCTTTTAACGTATTTTGGTATGACGCGGCCGGGGTTCGAACCCATAGCAGGAAATATTTATTAACCTTGTGTCATTGAAATGACTGTCCCTTTGTTTATTTCACTTATCTAAAAAGAAAGAAGAATATTGAGCTTTAAATTTACTTAGATTTCAAAAAAAAAAAGTTCGAGACTTCTATTCCCTCCTTTTGGACATTGTACGACATCTTGCTAGTTTTACAGGCAAAAGTACATTTTCCTATTGTGATTTTGAGACAGGGATGCTACTTTTTCTTCAATCACAACCAGGTCATCATTGTCATATCAACGGGAAGACACATAATAATAATAATAATAATATTCTGTTAAATTTACCCTCAAAATTTTATAAGTTAAACCGAAAATGGAAATTCTTTTTGCCCAATTGATCGTGAGCCCGGCAGCCACTGAGAACCACCAGATCGACGTTGCTCTATCCCTTATTGTTGTTGAACGCCAAACAAGGTAGCAGCAACTCCCGTCTTTTAACGTTTCTTGGTATGACGCGGCCGGGGTTCGAACCCACGACCTCCCGATTGTGAGGCGGACACACCGGTATGATGTGTATGATGTGCTTAATGGGTAACGCTTGCCCATAATAATAAATACAGCATAAATTATGTGCCATCTAGTACACTATTCTGAGGCTGAAACGCATAGGGTTACTGATAAGAATAATTTACACATATAATGAACGAGAGATAAATAAATAGTACGTTTTAACAAAATTAATGCTTTTGAATTATACCATGAGAGCATGCATGCCATTAGACCTATTTTCATTGTTCCTGAGAATTCTGCTTTTCGCATTTTCAGTGGGAGAGCATTCCATAGAGTTGGAGCTGCGGCTTTAAAAGCCTTTTTTCTAAGAATTGAGATAGTTACTTGCACTGTTTATTGTTTGATACACGAAAAGTAGAGATTTATTCCAGGGACAGATGCAGTGATTGAGGTAAATAGTGGATATACTTACCCCTCTCTTATAATCGTCTACATCAGCGAAAAAGTCCGGTAACTCGCCCGCCGCTGCCCTGGCGGCAATATCTCTGAGTCTGTTGAGAAGTACTGTTTCTGCGTCCTCTTGGGCATATGCAACTACTAACACGCTCAGCGTGCATGCTACTAAAAATACAGTTATCTGTTGTACCTGCATTTGGGAGGATTGGATTTTTATACAAAAATACAAATCGAGTCCCCTTCTACTTTCTTCAAAGTCTTAAGAGCACTTGTTAAGGAAGGAGGGATCCTAGAGCAGCTTGCCTTTCAAGTATGATCTTGTTCGATTTCGTGTGATTACGTGAAACTAACAAGTGCGCACAGTATGTTGGTTTTTATAAATGAAGTGACAGTTTGTGTTGGCCGTTGTCTTCCTCGCCTATCTCGATAATTCTCTTGAATTTGATTCAACCAAAAATGAAGTAGCAGCCTCCCTGGGCGTATGTGTGTGTCTGTGCGCTTCTCTATCGAAAAGTGGCAGTACCAATGGCCGATCTACTGTAGATGTCAAGTTATGAGTGGCGCACCATGTAATCATAACATTGATAATTGCGCCTGCGCAATGCAATGGGCCCTGAAATTTAGTGAATAAGTTTTGTGCCGATACGTCAGAGAACGTCCAGCCAATAGGAAAGGGGATCCGTTAATCGCGGATAAACGTCACCACAAGGCTATAGAATAAGGGGTGTGCTCGTAAAACTTTGTGCGTGGTATCATTGTGCATGTAAGAGATACACGTTGTCGTGTGGGTGTGCTCTGTTTCGCGTGGGTGTTATATAGTTGTATTCATAGTGATGACGAGAGATCACGTGTAAGAGAGATGATCGGGTTGTGCAGAGCGTGTATCAGAGGAGTGTATAAAGTGAAGACGTTGTGAAACCTTATTATAATACATGGGAACATTATCGGGCTTTGACCTGAATCTTCCTCCTATTCGCAGTGGTAGAATAAAGAAAATACCTTCTTTCAGACCCTCTCTCGATTACAACAGTAATGTTTTTTTGTTCGTACTTTTCCTTTTCATCAACTAATCGAGATTTAGGACTGATTAAATAGTGGTGTATCTAAGCGACGCAAGAGGAGTATGTACTTCAGGCTAAAACATCAAGGGGGAACACATACGGTGTAAAGAAGAAAAAAAGTTGTATTGTTCTTTGCGACCGACCCCAAAATCTTGAAATCTACGGTCGACTTTTTATTTTAATTTTAATTTCATTTACCGTTTGTTAGAAAAAAAATGTTTAATGAATAAAAAAAAATGCATTAAAAACTGAAAAGTATTAGCCCAAAGAGGGAGAGAAAAAATTATTTTGTGGCACATACTTAATTCATTGATAACTTCGTATAATCATCCGATTCAACTTTCGCTCCTAGCTGTATGCGTTATCTTCTAGTATAAAGGCATTTCTGTAAAGCGCTTAGAGACACCATTGATGTATTAGGCGCTATATAAAAGCGAAATTATTATTCGTATCAATTAGATTTTATAAGTTTTTATTAATCTCGTTTTCAATATGAACATGATGAGCATGTTCAAATTACTATTCACTTCTGTTATTGACGTAAAAATATAATAACATTGTAAAACATAAATGGAAATATTGAAGAACTCAAAATGATAACGGAACTGTGTTGACCTAATTGTAAACGTTAGAACTGAGGGCCTTGCTTAAAGAAGCAATGTGTGTACAGTACAAGCCCCTGAAATTTAGTAACTTAAATGCACTATGTCCCATTTGCAGGCCAATAAATGAAAAGGTAAGATTCAAACGGCAATTAGAAGAAAATACTAATTTAGAACTTCCCTCACAACGAAAGGGCTTGAAAATGGCTTTTAGTGGGGAAAAACGCCATTTTTATAAGTCATTGTTAGTGTGTTAAGCAGTTTATGTTAAGAGATCATTTTCCTATAACACTAATATTAAGACGCGAGACGGTTCAATAATGTAATAAATAATTGAAACAATTGTGCGTTTGAAGATACTATGTCCCTCTTGCAGCCAAGATCAAATTCTGTAAAACTTTGCAGAAATTATATGTCATGTATGTCCTATCTGTGAAATTTAAACGTTAGCAGTATCCTAATATTCAAATTATGCAAGGAAATCCTTTTACTTGCTAGACTTCATTGCCAGACACTGCTTAGTGACTGACTGGCGTTTTTTGTCTTAATTTTGGCTTAATGTCCTTTGCGAAGGCATTAATCTTCATTTGCCACACTCGACCCAGGTGAGGTAATTGGGTACCTGGAATAGGAGCTAGGCTAAAGCTGGGGTAATAATAAATGCGCCTCGGAATAGAATTTCTAGATAGATGGCACTATAGAAATGCCTAAAATTATTATTATTATTATTGTTTTAAACACATGACTTCAGAAGAACTGACAAAAGTGGGTAATTCAGAATCATACACTGTCATTTGGTAGCTAGGTCTTATCTCAATTATTTCGACAGTTCATCATGATTTGATGATTGATTTTACTAAATTATAACATTATGCGAAACGACATTTTGATAGGTTAATCATTTTTTATCAAAAATTACCCGACCAACTTGTGAAAGAAAGTAGATGAAATATGTATAAAATGGTTTCTCAGTATCCATATTGGGCTACAATAACTAGTTGACAAGAAATCGAGAGTAATTTCCTTTAAAAATGTAAACTTTGACACGTTGTGAATTTAAGGAAAAAAGAAAAAAACCTACACTTTTCATGCTATCGCATGCCACAAGACTGGTGAAGGGGCTGACACCCTTGTTTGTTTTGTTTTTCTTCTCTATTTCCGCCCTCTCCATTCCAAATAATCAAAATATTCGTGATCATACAATCTGTCATAACATGCATGTCATTCTCCTTTCTATCGTTTCCCGCTTCTTTCTCTATCTCACCCCCCCCCTCTCTCTACGCCCCTGGCTCTCTCTCTCTCTCTCTCTCTCTCTCTCTCTCTTCTCTCTCTCTCTCTCTCCCTCTCTATCACCATCTCTCCCCTCCACTCTCTAATTCTCTCTCTGTAGTTGTGTGTGCATTATTACATTCATCATTCGAATATTTGTTGTTGATGTCATTGATAGGAATGGGTTCATATCATATACTCTTCATTGACTGTTCACTCTCGAGTTAGATCCAATGGATCTATTATCCATTAAAGTTTGAGTGCTTTTGCCCATTTCACAAACTGGAACGATTAGACAAACATTCGACAATGCTCATCCTTGTGTATACATTTTCAGTGATTCCATTTGACACGCACACACAACAAAAATCCCGAGAGGATAAACCTAGTGACTTATATGAAAATTCAAAGAAAGGCCAATATCTTGAAACGAGGTGCTAAATACGCTGTTTCGTACGCATCATTCTGATTGTTTAAACAATCCCACATTCACCGAGGGGGGGGGGGGTTCAATTCAACTCATCAAATGATAAACAATCACATATTTATGTGATTAATTGATGTTCTACGTTAAAGACTATAGAAAGCAAATATCCAATTTCCCGATTTTTTAAAAAAGAGGTCACAAAACTAACATGTATCATTATTTCCCTCAGTGTAGGTTTTCTTATCATTGAATTATTGCAGAAGAATGAAACCCTAAACTGAAAATCGCCAAAATGTTTGATTAATCAAAATGAACTTGAATCAATCACCACGAAAATGTTGAAGGACCTCACGTGTATCAATTAAAAAAAATATTTCGGATTAACAAAAAAAATCACGGTAACGATTTGATTCCTGTAAGCTCATATTTGACATTTAAACAAATAAGGTTAATCTCTGGCAGGTGTTAGACTGCCCCCTCAAAATATATTAACTATTTTTGTACGTAGTTACTATTTTCTTATTGAAATGATAATCCAGGATATTTCTACAACCCTTGTTGAGAAACAGGTGAATATGATTTTAAATGGTTGTTATTAAACCAATAGATTTTGTGGGGGATTGTGTGGTTAACATCTAAATATGGTTTAGGTTAGAACAATTAAGAGTATCTAGAGTAACATAAGGATTGACTGCCGTGTGAGTAAAAAAAAAGGTTTATACTCAGAAAATTGACATTTATTTTTACAGTGAGCTATGAACGAAAGGTTTGCATACAAGTTTTTAAAGAGCGTTATATATCCCGAACCGTTTGGTATCATTTGTGTGTGGGATGTGTTCACGCTTGGATGTTGTTTGCGAGAGTGCAAAAAATCGACTTGCGCAAAAGTATTAAACATGAATTAAGTGAGAGAATGAATTAAATGTATAAAATTACATGCATTGCATATGCTTTTTGCAGAAGCAAAGTCACACACACACACACACGCGCGCACACATTTTCTTTGATATTTGATATTTGATATGTATGGCATGATTAATTTTGTTAGGGATGTTATTTGGATCTGCAAAGACCTAATAAATACCCAACTCCGAATTGTTTTATTCAAATATCACATTACATCTATTACTTTTTTGCAAGTCAATTTTTGCACTCTCTTTAACAATGTCTCCTGTTCATCCAAGCATGAACACATACCACACACAGATGATACCAAATAATTTGGGATAAAACACTCTTTCATATTAGATGTATAATAATACTGTTCATAGATGTTTTTTAAATAATTAGCAATTTCCTAGGTGTAAACTTTGTTTTGACTAACACTGTATAATACCTTGAGCCTAATCGTTAAACATGTCATATAAAACAATGTGATTCAGCACTAGCTCGTGACTAAAATGCTAGTCATATTCTTGATAGCTTCAGTGCCTTTGCCATTTTATAAGCGAATGTCGTAAGAATTTACATTTAAAAAGGCAAAAGGCAATAAGCTGACGTTACACATCGTGTGGACTTTGCATATTTCAACTAACAACAGCTGAATAATGACAAGTATCCCTAAACATTACAAAGGAGAAAGTTACGGTTGACCATTATAAAGGTTGACTCATGTTTTGTATTAGTAGTTATTTGTTACTAGCTGATAAGATTTTTACCAATAATGGAACTGCTGTAGGGGGTACCTTCATTGTATCAGAAACACACGTGAAGCAAACTTTAACAGCGCTATGTTTTTGTATTTATAACGGACAAACACTCACTTTTATGTTATAATTCTTAATTTGTTTTGAAAAAGTCAAAGCAAAGAACACTGTAAAAATGTCCCCCACCCCTTGATAAAAAAAACACATTTTTGTATTAGTATTTTCATGACCGCCATTTTCAGTAAATTGTACAATAACATAATTATTGAGTAATCCAAACACGATTTGATTTATTTATTAGGTGATTACAATATCAATTTATTGAATGTAGGTAAAATGCAATATGTTGATAACTTCATCAATTTACTATTGTCGCATCATATGTATCCGTTGATAGACCATCCTATTAGAATCACTGACGATACAATTTCTTTGATTGATAATGTAATTACTAATAATGTAGACAATGTTGAATCAGGAATATTTATAACAGACATCAGCGATCATTTACCTACATATTGTATTAGCTGGAGTGATATTCAATCTCAGCAAAATTTGAATAAGCCATTAAGAATAATCAATGATAAAAGTATAAATTGTTTTTTAAGATCCCTTCAGATGGTACGATGGTCTTGCCATAATAACAATCCAAATGTAAATTATGTGCAATTTTTAGAGAGGTTTTTAAATGTATATAATTTGTGTTTTCCTTTAGAATGTTTGAAAAAAACACATACAAAAAAAAAACATGGATCAATCCTGATATTCGTAAGTTGTCAAAGAAAAAATGTCGTTCATATCGACTTTATCTGAGAAACCCAACACCGTATCGAAAGGAGTGTACAGAAAATGTCGGAATAAAGTCAATAATATGATTAAACAAGCTAAAAAACACTATTTTATGGAAAATTTTGCAACAGCCAAAGGGAATATGAAAAAGACTGGAACATAGTCAATTGTGCAATGGGTTGTGTAAATAAAAAGTGCAATATTGATTTTTTTTTTATATCTAATGATCAGGTATTACATGATACCTCCAAAATTTGTAATGTATTTAATGAATATTTTATTAATATTGTATCTGAATTGAAATATCCTGTTGATCAGGGCAATAATTTAAATTTGAATTTTTGTCGTTATTTGGATAGGAATCCTAGTACATGTTATTTTAAACCAATCACATGTACCGAGATCATTGATATTGTGTCTAATATAAAGAGTGATTGCAGTCCTGGATACGATGATATAAGTATCAAGGTTAAAAAGAAATCTATACATATTTTATGTCAACCCATCTGTGCAATATTCAATCAATGCTTAGATCTAGGTATATTTCCTGGTGAATTAAAGATTGCTCGTGTGGTTCCTGTATTTAAAAATGGTTCAAGTGAAAATGTTGCAAATTACAGACCCATATCAGTCTTGCCAATTTTTTCTAAAATTTTAGAAAAATATATGTACAATAGATTATTTGATTTTATAAGCAAGTACAATATATTATCTTTGAACCAATATGGTTTCCGTCCTGGACATTCGACGTCATCGGCTCTTATTGATTTTGTTCACACTGTTGTTAATGCTCTTGATAACAAGAAATATATGATTGCAATGTTTTGAGATTTGAAGAAGGCTTTTGATACAGTCGATCTCGCTAGTTTATTACACAAACTTGAATTATATGGCATAAGAGGTATTGTACTTAAATTATTTGAAAGTTATTTATCAAATAGAAAACAATATGTTAAAATTTTTAAATGCAAATCACATCAAGGTACTATCTCATGTGGGGTACCACAGGGTTCTATCTTAGGACCACTGTTGTTTCTTTTATTTATAAATGACCTTAGTAAAGTATCTAAATTATTACATTGTATTATGTTTGCTGACGACACCAGTCTGTTTTGATCCCATCCTAACTATCAGGATTTACATAATCTATTCAATTCTGGACTTGAATTAATATCTGAGTGGTTTTACGCAAATAAAATGATAATCAATGTAGCAAAAACCAGTTTTATTATTTTTAGTAATTTATTGATACAGGATTATCTTTCAATTAGAGTGTGCAATACAGATATTAAGTGTGTGACGTAAGTAAAATTTTTAGGCATTACAATAGATCATAAACTTACATGCAAAAATCACATTGATAGTCTGTGCAATATGCTGGCAACAAATATAGGAATAATGTATTGTTTAAGATCATTTCCAAAGGAGATTTTAAAAATGATTTATTATGCAATTGTATACCCGTACCTTAATTATGGTATTCGTGTCTGGGGTAATGCAAGTAATAATCACGTTGATAGATTGTTTATTTTACAAACACGTGCAATACGAAATATGTCTCATGCACCTTACCTTGCCCATACCAACCCTCTATTTATTGAATCAGGTGTATTGAAATTTCATGATATGTATGTATTTCAGGTACTTATATTTATGTACTTATGTAACAATCACCTCTTGCCAGACTATATCAAAACATTCTTTCAGTTCAATAATGAATATCATGGATATAATACGAGAAATGCTAATGATTTTCATTCACCCAAACCGAGGTTCTCATCAAAATAATGATACATGTTTTAAACAAGCAGTTTCGTTAAATGTTTTGGGGTCAAAATCTAGGCACTTTATTTTAGACAGGTATTCACCAAGTTTGTTTGTTTAAATTTATAGGCATACCCCCCCCCCCCTTTATGTTGTAGTAAGTGCTTTGTGATTTTTGTAGCGTCTTTAATGTATTGTGTTACAGGTTCAGCTAATCACAAGGCTTGTTCCTTTCTTGCTGTCCCTCTTATACTTAATCCAATGTATACTTTGTTATTAATTTTTCTTGTGGATTTTACCCTTTGTATCATGTTTATTTATGAATGTTCGCATGTGTTTTCTGGATTTTTATGAGCAAATAAATTGAAATTGAAATTGAATTATAATTGAAAATTGATTTCTATAAGTACTACACTTTCGTATTGAGATTACTAATGGTCTTTAAGGACATTTCATACAAAAAATATCACTATGTCTGTCGTTGCTTTTGTTGTTTGTGTCGCTTTTAAACATATTAATCATAGGTGTTAACGGGAAATTTTGCTACGGGATGTCTCAGCAAAATAAATCGAACGAAAGGGGGGAACAACAGGCCAATTCCGTGATATATTTCTAAAGATTTGTCTTGTTTAATAGTATTCGAATAGTGAAAATCTAAATTTTCAAATATTTTCATGTTTTTTTCCTCTCATTTGGTGTAACGCTCAATAACGAGAAATGGTGCTCAATCTGAGTCGCACCCATTGACCACTTACTAAAAAGCTGGGTAAAAATACAGATTAACTAATTAATTTATATACGTGAATATGATAATGTACATAGAACTTCACCGAATCTTTTATCCAGATTAAACAACAACCCCGCCCTATATTTTACTGGGCGTTACAGTACAAATTGAATATCACAAAGGATGTTTTTAACTAAACAAAAAACATAGCTCACATAGTTATGCAGGATGATAAAAACAGATCGAATCCATGAAGTTAGTTAAGCGAAAACAAAAGAGGTTGCTTCACAACAGTGCATAAAATGACGTCAATGCATCCTCTGGTATACCCATTCCCTTAACCACAGTGGCGTAGCATTGGTCAAGCCATTAAGGGGGCACTTATGTCAGTAGGGGCACCCATCTTATTTCATCGATGGAATCTTAATAATTAGGCCACCGACTGGGGCCATAGGTCATATTATCTTCCTTTATCGTTTCCATTTACACTCTTCATTTTCGCTCTATTATTTGCTCTTTCTCTTTCACCATTGATTTTTTGGCGAGGGGCACATTCCCCGGGCCCGTCCTTTGCTTCGCAACTGCAACTTAGGATGTGTCGTCGTAAACATCCGGGGGTAACGCAAGACAGTGCTCTTTTCTCCCGCGTTTTAAGCTTGTTTATGAGGGATTACCAACATCCCTTCGAGTGTAATGAGAGAGTATATTGTAGCTAGAGCGAGAGAGAGAGAGAGGTGATCAAAGGGACTATTGCTAAGAGAAAATCTTATGTCGCTAAGGGATTATACTAAATCACGTGGTATAAACGCCTGTATTATGATCAAACTTTTGCCCCAGAAGACAACCACGCCTGTTTACTGTGATTAAGTGTCTCTATTCCTTATTAGCAAACAACATGCAGGAGAAAATGAAGGATTAGGAAAATGAAGGGGGATGGGACGAAAGTAAGAAAAGCGTTTGAGTGTACGAAAGCAACTATAGCATAAAAACCGCTGTTTACCCCCCCCCCCCCCCCCCCCCCCCCGTCTTCGATTTCGGGCATCCTGCAAAGTCCATCCAGAAGAGGGAACGGGTAGAAAAACTCATATGTCATCCCAATAGCATTCATATGCATGAACATGCTTCTCACTATGGGACAAAAATATTAAAAATGCTCCCATCTTTTGTCTGCACCTCCATTCTGGTTGAATCCTTCAAGAAGAAAGCCAAAGACATCCCTCTTAAAAAACTGAATGTTTATTAATTTCTTTTCCCTAGCTTATTTGTCTGTCTGTTTAGCATTACCTTATTGTGAAAAGCACAATCTTATTGGATATTGCGCTATATAAAAGTTCAACAAAATATTTAGTGTAACGTATACGTATCCTAAAAATGCCTGATCCTCCAGTTGTCCAGGTTATATCCTTCTCACTCATCCTTTACATCAAACGATTTAGAATATTTTAACTTCCTAAAGTTTTTTCGTCCACCAAACCAAGCTGGGTCCTTTCCGCCAACGTCGACGAATTTTAACAAGGTCTTGGTTACCCACACTGCATTGCGGCGAATCGAAGACATCATAGATTTGTAAACGGCACACATGTGGGTGTGCATACTGGGAGATCAAGTTCTATCTTCCTCACTGACGCCATCTTTGAAACTCGACGATCGCTTTAATAGCCTGTCTGGGGATGTAAGGTGAGCGGTACGTAAGCGGAAAGAGAGATCATTCCTTCTCGAAAACGAAGCCAATTACAAAAGGATATGCTGTAATTACCTACACTTAACCATTGCTAGCTTAAGGCTTCTACTGGTTTTTGCTCTCCTTTTTGTATCGTAAGTTTTTCTCTCCTCTGCGGAACGTTCACTTATACGGCGAGTGCGTAATAATTCCTCGGGTATCACCTGTGGGGACATCTAGGTTTACCCTAGACAGGTGGTTGAGACATCTTATCAGGGAATTGGGAAGTATTGATGAATATTGTCTTGCGGGTGAAGGTAGTAAAGGAAAGATTCTTTTCCCGCGAACAAATATTTATAACGAAAATGTTTATAAGGAAGATGGAAACAATTAATGAGGAACAATCGGGAGCACAATTCTCTTTATCTGTGCATTGTTTTACGGTAACAGAATACCAGACATAAGAGAACATAATCACGTCTTATTTTCGTAATAACCGTCGAGATGTTAGCCGCATTGTTACAACTAAATAGAAGTACACAATTAAGGTATATGTTTTTAGGCAAGGTAGGTGCTGAAGATTGAAAAGAAATCAAATCACGTGGTACGCAGATGGTACTTTTTTGTGCGCACGTGTATGTGTGTGCGTGGAGGATATGTGTGTGTGTGTGTGTGTGTGTGTGTGTGGATTCAATCAGATAAATAAAGATTGCATTTCTTTAAATTGATTGAATTTCCGTCAATACAAAAAAAAAACGGTCAATAATTGTGAATCAGACATAATTATTATTATGTGGTGTAGCACGATGGTCGTTACTCGGCCGCTGATCTTAAAAGTGCATCTACCATCTTATCATTAATTCTATTTACAAATGACACTAACATATTCTTATCTCATCGTGATCCACAACTTTTACTACACTCTAAAAACTGAAATGTTAAATGTCAATTTAAAAGGGCCGAGGAGTGACCACTCTTTCAAAATGGTAGATTAACACTTTGAACATGTTGAATCTAGCAGGTTAAAAGAAACAATCTGTCATTTTGAAAGAGTGGTCACTCCTCGGCCCTTTTAAATTGACATTTAACATTTCAGTTTTTAGAGTGTAGATACTGTTAACTATGAACTTACTTTAATTTATGAATGGATCCAGGCAAACCAACTCCTCTTTAATATTAACAAAACCAATTTAATACACGTTGTTTAGCAATATTATTGACTCACTTCCTGGTGTAAATAGAGCAGCCCTTGGCTGTGTTCAGTCTACACAATTTCTTGAAATATACATTGACAACAAATTATAATGGAAAACACACATCGATATGCTCTGCCAACGTGTTTCACGAAATATTGGTGTTATAAACAAAATTTAATTCAGACTTCGATTCCCTTACGAAATACTATTTTCTTTTTATTCAACTCAAATACTGTCGGACTTACAATATATAATTCTTACTAAGGGTGATTCAAGCACCACATATATTATTACAGTACTTCTTTTACAGAAACGTGTGCTTTGATTGATAAATAATGCTAACTATTGCTCACATACTGACCCTTTATTTTCGAAAGACAAACTTTAAAAGTTAAAGATTTATACCTTTTAAATCTCGGCATATTCATGTTTCAGTTTTCCCGCCAAGAACTCTCATCAGCCATAATTGAACTCTTTACAAAAGATGACGCTATACACACATACCGAACACGACATGTAACACGTGCGAACTATCATCTTTCTCTAACCAAGACAGATTTTGCCGAAAATAAAATTTCATACACAGAACCGAACTACTGAAGCAACATTGATCCGAATCTCAAACAGCTGGAAAACTTTGGCAGTTGAAACAAAATAATTAAATTGCTATTATTGAATTCGTACGTGTAATACACTTGTTTCCCGACTGTGACTCCCTGCCACCCTTGACCATTCTATTCTAAAATTTCCTTTTATTTCTTCTCATTTTTCTTCTGACTCCTTTTCTTTATCCATATCATTACATTGTATTTGTCTGTTTTATTTGCTTTTTAATTATTATACTTCAGCCTGATTATGTATGACACTGTCTACAAGCTATATGCTTTTTAAAATGTACCCCTTTTTCACATGTAAGTGCAATACAAACTTATGCTGTGTACATGTCTTTAATGTTCATGAATATCAATTTTGTAAATATGCTAGTTTTGTTAGTGGTTTTTTTTTCTGTATGTGAAATAAAAGAAAAGAAACCAATTTGGGTTAACCCCGAACCAATGAAACCGTTGCACGGTTGAACATAACGTTGGTTTCCTGCTAGCAACACCGTAAATATACTCGGGTCCTCAAAACAAAGTCTTCAAGAACCCATCCCCCCTACCCCCCCCCCCCCCATTTTTTTTTTTAATTTTTTTTTTTTACCTCTTTTTTAAAGTACACTTCCACGCGATTGAAGATGCATCATTTAAGTAACAACTCTCGTAAGATATAATCTTAGTCCTAAACTATTCGCTCTTAATGTACTAGAAAACCTAGAAATTGCATAGATCCGGGACGTTATGTTAATTCAGATACCCTAATTTATATACAAACCTATCGACTGGGACCTACATAATACAAGCTTTGCTTTTTAGTAGATCCCCCACTTTATTGATTCATTAATATTATTGTATCATCTGTTCTAATTATTACCATGTACATTATGTTTCTAAATTGTTTGTTTAGTTATAATTATTACCTTGTTCATTATGTTCAATTAAGTTATCTTCGATAAATTAAAATGAATATACTTGAAAAATTGAAAGATGACCGTAGACGTCTTGGTTGGATTGTTAGGTATGAACAGTTCAGAGATCTCAACAGATGATGAGGAGGACTTTGAAGTGGATACGGTACTGGACTGGCTGAACAGGTGTTATGTGTTTGGGACTTCTTAGCTTTAGGTACAGGCGAGCTGCAGAGTTATGAATCCACTGCAGTTTGTAGACTTCTCTGTTAGGAACTCCCAGATGAAGGCAATTGCAGGTATCGAGTGATGTAATGCAGGCATGGACCACATTCTCAGTCGTCTTACTATTGAAATACTGACGGGCGCTTCCAATTCTCCTGCTTTCTTGCAATTATTGTTAACATTATGCTCACCACCATTTTCTCCCATTACCGTGGTTAAATGAAATGATATTTATTTACTGTAAACCTATTGCTTATTAAGGTATAGCACTGCCATTTAATAATCTTTCAAAAATCAAGATGAACTGTTCATCAATTTGCACTCATTCATTTGAATCTGTATTGTAATGACTCATAAACCATGAAGTTCTCAAATATATTCTGGTCGGTCTAGCTTTCTTTTATCAAAATCATGAAATCTCTAAATTGTCCAGATATGACGCAAAACCTTGCCATTATCTAACCCGTGAAGGAAAAAAAAATCACCTATATGTAACAAATGACAGTGGCTCCATTTTGTCGATGCCCAATAATTATAAACAGGGATATATTTTCTTGTTTTGTCAGTGGCATAGCATACTAGGGATACAAGATTAGTTTCCCTGGCTCGCTCAATCCCTAGCCTTCTGGCTAAGCTTACACACAGTGGGGATTGTACCTCGCTACAGAGTTTAGAATAGAGTTACGTGTTCTACTTCTTAACACCCCCTGCGTTCTATCCCTAACGCCCCCCCCCCCCCCCCCCAAGAAAAGACGAAAATCTGTTCGTACATTATTCTTCCACATAGTCTACACTCAAACAAATACACACGTCAATTCCAGACACGATCCACTTGAACATTCCCTCTTTTATCCTGGTGAACAATTGAAGAAAAAAAACACCCCCTTCCAAAAGGAAAAATAAATACAAAAGAGGTTGAGAGAAAGAGAAACCGAGGGAATGAGATGAAAGGGAGGGATGTGAAAAGGAGAAGGAGACAGAAAAAGAGGGATGCATATGAAAGGTCACGGAAACCAAATCAACTGTTCAAACATATCGCCAGATTTCAATATATTTGATTTACCAAATCTGCCCTAAAACACAATGTTATTTCCAATACGTAAAATTTTAGTCAGTGGCGGATCCAGCGAGGGAGGTAAAAAAATGAAAGAGAAACAATGTAAAAGTGAAGAAAAAAAAGGAATCAATGAAACAGAGACAAATTCAAGATGAATGAAAGGGAACGCTACCGAGGTAACGGATCGAGGGCGTATTGGATGGGATGGAAACCTAACTCCATCGGAAGCTATGAGTAATGCGTACATACATGTATAAATCAGTGACGGGTCGTGGCGGCGAACCGGCAGGTACCCCCCCCCCCCCCCTTCAGTGTTTTCTTTTGGCGGCGGCCTTACAACGGGGGAAAGGGGACAAAGAGAGTGACGGAAGAAAGGGATACAAGAAAGAGAGAAAAGATAGAGAAAAGAGAAGAAGATAGATGGGGAGGGGGAAAGAGAGAGAGAGAGAGAGAAAGAGAGAAAGAAAAGAAAGGACAGAAAACTAGTGGAAATATATTCTAATTTTGTAACTTGCACAAGTAAAGGTGGTATATAATAATAATAATAATACATAAGATTTATAAGGCGCCAAATCCACTTGACAGTCAAATGCTCAAAGCGCAGCTTGTGCAAAAGATGAAATACATGATACTTTATATACAAAGTGCAATGGGAAAGGTACAGACATAAAAGGTAATGGTAATAAATTATATACTCATTTGAAGATTATAACGAAGTACATGTACGTTCATAATATGTGCCATTTTGTCAACTTTCATGATGTCATATTATATTAACCCTTTTTTCCGTGCTTTAATGTAGCACATCAGTGTTTGTTCCATAATACAGTCTAGTACGCAACGCGCCGCCTTTGGTATATAAACGCTAATGCATATTGCAATGCCAACTTGTAACGCAATGAGAAAAACAACCGAATGTCAATAAGTAGCACGGAATTTAATGTCGTATCCAATGAAGCTAACGGTCTTTAGCATCTCACGAATAGAAGCAAGGCCCCCACTCGCTCAAATATAATATAACAAACATTATAATAGATATTTAGCTACTTTCCTGACTAAAATTGAACTTGTCATGTTGTATTTGAGGTATCCTTGAAAATTAGAAGAGTTATTAAATATTATATTTATTATATATTCAACTAAAATAAAGACATAAATGGACAAATAATGTAGAGTAGCCAGCGTTTGATTTACCGCATAATACCGCTTTTCACGATCAGCTTAAGAAAAGTAAAGTATAAATCTTCCTTTGTCAAATTAAAAGAAGGCTACTCTTACTCTTTGGACGTTCGTACTGTGTGAACGGCTTCTCTAGACTAGACTAGTTGATTTGATTTGATTTTATTTCTGCATTTTTCGAAATATAATATAACTAAATAACAAAGAACATATAAATGTAAGGTATAATACAACATATTTTCAAAAATAATTTCTTCATGTCAAAATGTTTTTTTTTACATAATATATGTACATATAATAATGAAACTTAATATTTCCATAACATATTAACATAAATTTAAAGTATTATCCCAACTATTCTGTTAGAAAAGTGCAGGAGACCGCAATCATAAGCAAAGCTTGACATGGCAAGTTAAAAGTGTACTTATAATTTTCATTAGAATCTGATTTTATGTTCTAAATCCCATGTGCTGGGGTGCTGAACAGGAATCTTTATATTGCCATCTTTCTAAATGACGCCTTTGGCCGTTGCCAAGGTAACGAATTATTTTCTTTAACGTGACATATATTTCTCATAAAACAAGCAAAACAAATATAATGTAAGTGGCTTAAAAGAATCTCCAGCTTCCTATTTGAATTATTTAATACATTTTTCAGTAAACCCATGTCATAGCGATGCTTGAATATGGCGGTTGTCATGGTTACCCTCGTAATTAAAAAAAAAATTACATAATTTTTGCTAAAAGTTTAATTGCACACCTGATCTTGATCTTATAAGTCATATTTTTACCAGGACAGTCTCGTTGCTGTGGCAACAGCATGGTAAAGATTTCTAGGAAAAATGTACAAAACTAATGTCTAAGTGCAAACAAATATAAAAGTCTTCAATCAGTTTCAATCAATCAGAATATATGTTTTTTAAGGTTATTGTCACGCTTGACATAAAAGTTGCTATGAAAACGCCATAATGCAAACAGCAAAGTAGGCATGATAATGTGCGTGGGCTAATTTCGGTTTTAGGACAATTATCCCCTGGACAATCAGCCCGGCCAATAACCAGCGGGATAATAAGTGCTTAGAGACATTGTATTAAGCACAATATACAAACGAAATATTATTATTTATTATTATTATGAAAACCCCTCAAGGACAATTACCCCGGAAATCTACCCCCGGAAAATTATCCCCTAGGGCAATTATTTTTTATTAATCTGTTATGTATTCAATTACGAAAATGTAGGCCCTATATAGGCTGTAGAAAGGCTTTCGTCTTCTAGAATATTTTTTTTTCTCGATCTTTTTCCATGGCCAAGACCTTGTCACTTAGTTTCACTACCACCAGTTTTAATGGCGAATTGAATGATTAATGGTAATAAATGATCTTTATGATACTGTGTCATGGTGATGTGCTATGTTTTTAAAAATATACTATGCACTGACTGATTTCAAACGACAAGCATACCTACATTTACTTTAATAAATGCATCATGGTGTTGTCATAGCAACGACCATGTTCTGACCAGTATTAATGCAATCAAAATTAATTAATTATAAAAGCTTAATACAGAATTTCATGATTCAAAACCTTGAGCGTGAAATAGATATACTTTTATTATATATTCATGTTGTTCCATTAAAAATTTACATTGTTTTTGTATAAACTCTATAAACTCAGGTGTTACCAAGACAACAGTAACTTGAAATAAGCATTCATATTATGACGATATGTTTGCTTATTTATTATGTATTTCTATTTTATATGTGTATATTTATTTTTCCGTTACCATGACGATCCCTCTTCCATTTTCATCCAGATTTGAATAGCCAAGTATTCTTGTATGAATAGAACATATTCGATTAAGTTATATAGTTGAGAAGGTGTTCACTTTTTTATACACCGGTACGTATAAGACCTTACTCTTTTATAATCGATTTCACAAGCTAAGCATACCAAGTTTTTTATCTTGTGGTTGGCCATGTACTTCAACGACCATGCCAACACGTCATAGCACCCTATATACTTTTGAATAAATTATCTCATTAATCCAGCGCATCGAGATATATATCTTGAATATTTCATCATTCTAATAACAACTCATTGAAAGATGACGTATATGCTGATTAGGTTTTAATTGTTTTAGTTATCAATTCATATCGCGGTTTGATTATCACAGCCAGTTCCAACGTGAGTGCATTTTTACGTCATACATGTATATCGTATTATGAGAAAATAATTTTTCTCAATTTTGTCAAGTATTGAGGAAAATCAAAGGTATTTGTGAATTTAAACTTCGTTTCACCTCATATAGAGGTTTGTTTTAGGTAACTACTCAATTAAAAAATCTTGTATAAGATTGACTAAAGACCAAGGTCCACTATGCTTAGGAAGGAGACAACTCTCTCTCTCTCTATTCAAACCCATTTTCGAAATGATATCGTTATATACTTAACAATCTTGCCGCCCTGCGTCCATTTAAAGACAGCTAAACAAACGAATGAATTGCCGGAGACGACCCTTAGCCATTAAATTGTCATTTATATCTGACAACATAGTAAGAGATTCCACTGTATGCCCGGAAACCTGTTAGAGCAGTGCATTTCATCTCCAATAAATCTTAATTCACTGTCCTTCGATGGCTCGGTTAGAGGTGGATCGTGAACATCTTGTACAATAAAAGCGACCTCGATGGTCCTTATTTCTTGGTGTATGTTCATTCAAAGAAGGGCGGATTAGCTGACGTGACATCCGTAGCCGCGGAGTAGCGGCGTAACCAGACCTTGCTCCAGCATGCCTAAGGAGGGGCATGGTAGCTAAGCTCATCATGATCATCTACAATGGTCACAGTATGAGCTATGCTTAACGTTTATTTAATTTTATTGATATGGAAATACTTGGTGCCCGTATTACCCCCCCCCCCCCCCCCCCCTTCGCGTAAGGCATCATCACCCATGCTCTTCGGATGACCGTTGTATCCAGCACACCACACACTATACCATCCTTATTGGACCCAGTTTTTTAAGAAATTACAATTATATTAGCTATGGCACTCTAAACAATTATCATTTTCCTTATTAAATAATAACAATACTAACAACCGGATTCGTAGTGCATTTAACTCTTCTTATCAGAGTGTAACAGAATCGGCTTCAAATCATAGTCAATCGCTTCTCTATGTTCAAAGCAACTGTGATTCTGACCTGATTTAGCTTTTTCCTCCTCCAAAAAACCCCAAGATTTTACATTTTTTATTTTTCATGTTAGCGGCAATTGCTAATTCTCCCGAAATCGGATCGTTGTCACATCGAATATAGTGTGTGCTGGCCTTTAGGGCTAGTGTTGAGACCAGGCAGATTTGTTTTAGAATAAATTTATCTTACAACTTGTGCGTTCTCGTTTACACTAATAGATCTAAAAAATATTTCCCTGACAAGGTAGAAGTTTTCCACTTTTCCTTGGTCGGAAATATGTCTGGAGGGCACACTACCCCTTCTTCATATACACAAGGCACTTGAAACATATTTGATCCGACCTGAACCTAACAGTATTAACGTGTCATGCTTGATGACGTATCAACTGATATCTATTCTACAAAACACTAGGGAAAACCTTGATCAGGCCGTAATGAAATTTTTATGAATTTATCGGGGGAAAAGAAAAATAAAGCAACTATCTTTTCACAGTGCAATAGAAGAAGAGAATGGGGCTATGTGGAGAGAGACTCGATTGGAACTTATCATTGTCGTAATTCTATGGAACTATATGAAAAGCCAAGAGGCAATATATCACAATTTATCATGGAAGAGCGATTGCCCCCTTTTGATTTTATTTTTTCCGGTTGGCGTCAGGACGGGTCAATTGAGACAATGCAAAGTACAATTAAAATATGCTGTGACATCGTGAGTGATTAATGAGGTTTCAAGATATTTTTAAAGTGTTTTTGTTCAAAATCGTTTCATAAAAATGAGTTTATTAAAAGGAAAACGTGTTTCAACAGGATATTTGTACAAATGTCGTTTTTTATATCAATTTCAGAGGTGAAAACAAATGGAAAACCCCTTCTTTCAAATATTGTGCATATTATATGATTAATGCCCGATAGATGATTTTGGTGGAGATATATTAATAAGTAACGAATGCAATTATTTAATTTTATATTTGTGAGTATTAATTCCGTATCGCAATTACTGCAAGAACAAATAATCGAAGGTCAAAATTGACATGAAAGAAAAAAGACACCTTACCAGTGTATATAAAATGTTGGGAAAGCAAATGAAATGTTGTTCTGAAAATGAGCCTAGCTTTATAGCCCGAACGCCACTTCTCTATAATACGACTGAATGCTTTTATGTCAAGTTATATTTGGATATTTAACAACTCTTTCGCTCTTCTATTCAATTTACAGATTTAGGTATGTTATAGAAATTCATTTATTCTGAATAACCAGCACATAATGAGGATTTTTTTCTTCCTTGTCTTCGAATTTCGGCATGAGTTTTCAAAATAGCTTAATGTTCGTCTGTTTTCCTGGATACTAGTACCTGGAAATTCCCTTTTAAACCAACCCGTTGTATATTGCAATACCACAAAACCATGAGGACACTGACTCGCGGTTTGTTATAATTTCAGAAATGTTCCAAGAGATGCGAGTTGCAATAGAAAACATTGGTATATTTTGTGGAGATCTGAGTACGATACGAAAAAAGAAGAAAAAACTCTCGGCAGCTTGAACTGATCATATGCAACTGTGCAGAAGAGGAATGAGAAGAAGCGACATACCTAATCGAAGTGACAGCGCGGACGAGCGGACTTCCTTACAAACTGACCAAACTTCTAAACCACCAAGCAAAAACAACACCTCAAATGCCAGCATAATCAGAAACAGACACAGTAGAGGATATTGCGTTTTTTTCGTAGTTTCTGTGTATTCATCACTACTTACTTCTAACTGTGTATTATATCTAACATGTCTACTTGAAGAGTTGAATGGAAAGAACGAATGAATTACACAGTACACATAATACATGGTTGGTCACATGTAATATATTACTTAATGAAATGGTGTGCTGAGAAATTAATTATTTGGTATTACAGATTTAGCTTGGTTAACAAGTTTAAATCTGTTAGACACATAGAAAGTGGTAAAAGTTGTAAAAGGTATGATTGCGAAAATACAAAATGTTATTTTAACTGGAGTAAGAGGGATAGAGAAACGTGGGCTGTATGCATGTAATTCTAATTATATTATATTATTTCAGATGGTTATTAAGATAAACACAATTTGTCATGAATTATTGCCATTTGTGTTCATTTGCAATGTTTCCTGGCATAATTTCTTGGGCGGATGACTAGCATGTGAAGCTGGGTGATAAAAACTACAACTAAGCGTTGGTTACTGTATCAAGTCTGTAACGGAGTGTTCATGCAATTTTCAAGATATGTTATTTCCAATGAACTCATAATTCATTAACGCCATACCTTTTTCATGAATTAATTCACTAATTTCATATACATCTGCATATCATATAATTCGTTTTATAAACCGATGCACATGTACCTTTGTAAAGGACCCCATTGAAAACCAATTTTGTATTAATATGTGAAATGAATAAACTTAAATTCTAGCATATTCACAGTTCAATAACCGGTATGTTTTTATCTACGGCAACAACCCTACAAAAGTACCAGAAAAAATATTTAGATAGTATCATCATAACAGGCTCATTTATAGTTACATAAGAGCAGTATTTATGTCAACATATATGTGCTGCTGTTCAAAAATAGCTTTGGATATCAGGATACCATTATATTTTAGTGATATTATCCTATAGCTTACATTTGGTTGGATGTCCTCGGGTACTACCATTTAAACTTTGCATAGTGCATTACAATATCACATGATATCCCCCGGAAAAGAAAAAAATCCTTGTCACGACTAAAGAGTATGTCAGAAACAACGTTGATAACTTATGATATTTGGAATGGTTTCCATATACGAAGTTTATGAAGATTAACATTTCATTATAAATTGTGTGTTTTAAACAAAAACAAAGATATTAGGGACACGCGTTGGCTTTGCGCCCCACAGAACATGTAAAATGGGCGGATGCTTTCTTTTCCGAACCAAAATCATTTTCCATACATGTAGCTGTAAAACATCCTCATCTGGTTCGGAATTATCTGATTATCTCATCCGTTTGTCCGGGAAAAATATTTTTCCTGAGAATTGAATGAAAAGGAAATGATGTTTGATTAATAATGGGTACCCCCGGAGGATGGATGTTGATGTGTTAGGCTTGCTTTATGAGGTCCATGCCAGACAAGGCATGTTCCATTTGTTTGCTTAAGTATCCATTTCAGTCGAGTCCAAGCGATATGCTGGGGGAATTCAACAAATGAAGCGGTTGTTCGTAAGAAGGTCGTGATTCCAATTTCTGCCAAAAGAATATTTGGCTTCATCTTCATGGGCATATCTGCTCGACTCTAAAGTCAGTCAGCATTCTTCCTTTGAATACTAAGCTAAAACGAAAAGAATAATGCTATCTGTTGCATGATTTTGAAGGTAAATTAAGAAAGAGCAAAAAAAGTTTCAGGAATGATGATGATGATGATGATGATCATGATCATGGTGATCATGGTGATGATGATGATGATGATGGTGGTGGTGATGATGATGATGATGATGGTGATCATGGTGATGATGATGATGATGATGATACTACTACTACTTCTACTATTTCAAGTATTAATAATGATAATACTGATAATCATCATCATCATCATCATCATCATCATCGTGATCATCATGTTAATGCTCTTTTTGAGGCCCCTGCCTTTATAATAACCAGGCTTTAGCCTCGCTATTAATGTTTCATTTCGTTGAAAAAAGAGAGGATATATAAATATCAATAAAAAGTAGATACAAATTTGGAAAGCGCAGAAACGACTATCATACAGAATGTAGAAAAGAAACAGTGGAAAAATAGGACGAAGGCTTGTACAAAAACTTAATCATGTAACGAATACAAAGGAACAGACGAATATAACTACAGGGGACAATTTTTAGTCATGAAGTGGAGGAGCCGGCATATAGACCCTTGGCTTTCCACGAACTCAATATTAATCTAAAAGAATTCTTCCAGACAATAACAATTTGCGTTTGCATCGCCACCATTTAACTGGCAGCAGTCGTAATCGATTAACATTTCGAATCCTAAAAGTTCAGAGAAAGACTTAATCCTCCATGTTAGTATGCAGACAGATGGGTTATATTTTGGTGTGGCTTTAATTAGAAATATATAATTTTCTTTTCTCTTCAATAATCAATTCGATTAAAATACATGCACAGTATGGGCCCTGCAGCTTTCAATCGAAATTGTAACTCTTTCCTCACAAATAGAAAAGGAGAATCTTAAAAGTTATAAGCATAGTGCAATTGCTGATTTGATAGGCCTCACTCGAAACAGATTTGCCAATCACGATGTTTTATCTCTTAGCTCCTAATATCCAGGCGATTTGGGCGATTACTTTGACTAATAATAAACATGACTGAAAAGACTTAAGTGATATAAACTCGAGTGTAATAAGTACCTCATTGTACATCCCATAGAAACCATGTTCGGATGACACACTACGTCATTGCAGTGGTTGCAGATCACAATTCGTGATTGCCTGAGGTTGATTTAACAGAAGTCTTCGCGAGCGTATTAACTGAAAGAAGAACAAGATAAAAGTGTAAATTAAATAGAAGTTGAGTTTCCATTGTAGATGTATAACAGGTGAACCATTGTCCTGAAGTTCAGCTTTTAAATGGAAGGTTTGTTGGTTATAATCTAAATTTATATTTTCCAACGAAACCCCTTTGAGAAAGATATATTTAAAGGGTAAATACATTCCGCTTCTATCATAACAGTATCAAACAAATGGAGAAAAAAAATGAAATACGGATTTTACGGCTTTTTGCACGGGATTTACAATCTATAAAGGGGTGCGACAGCAAAAAAAGTAGAAAAGGACTTAAAAATACCTTCCCATGTCATTATTTTTTCACCAATTTAAAAAAAAAGGAGAAAATGGATTTGAGAAAACACGAAGACATGGGTGGAAGAAAAAAGGTTCGTTTTATCATAAATGTTGTGAGTCAACACTAGCGGCACCGCCCGCTGCTAAGCTGCGGAGGGGACACTTAGACACGTCCGCCCCAACAATATAACAGTCTTCAACCTGTCCTATATTGTACCTCTTCATTTCCCCGCCTATTCAAACACAACGTTAAACGCAATTTAAAGAATGGTATTTGCTTGGTACCTCTGACGGTTGAGTGATGATATACCATCGATAGTTCACTCTTGCTCCTTTTTTCCAATCGTTTTCTCTGTAAACTTCCTATTTCTCCCGTGGACCTCTCGATTTTTCGCAAGCAATAAACGGGTCTTAATTGAATCGAACTAGAATTACTGTATAGACTGATGGAAAGGCTTCGCACACTTACGGTCTGTTGAATAATGTATAAGCACCCACACACCGTGAGCAATAAGGATTGATCAGAAAGTGGTGGCGGCTATTGACTGTTCTTTTTTTCAATTCTCCTGAAATAATTTTTAAAGCATTTTGTTACTTTGTAAAATTCCTTTTATGAAAATGACTTGCGTCAGACAAGCTTGTGATATCGTTATTACGCAATAAATCTCCAAGCTGCTTAGGAAGGGACTTCAAAATAATAAATAGTCTGAAGAGTCATGAATTCATAGTATACTGTCTTAAAAAAGACAGAAAGAAGAACTTATCATCATAACCAGCATGAGAAAACACAAGAACCAATGCGCTTTGTAATAAGAATAAGCAATAATGTTCTACTTCCATTCTAAAAAAAGAAGTCTATAAAAATGTAAAGCCATGACAATTTTCCGTTATTGACTGGCGATTTAAACGTAATGATATTGTTATCCCTGAAAATCGAAAACAAGTTTGAATGAGATGAAAGTGCGTTCTTTGTGTCATAATTTAATCGAAACTTCGAATCCTGCGTTCGCACGACCCGAAATATAGCTTGATGAGGGGAGATTGCAATTTTCTAACTTTGCCCGCGGGCGATTTATTAAAGTAGAACATGCGGTCAAAGGTGAAAAGCTGATGTACTCAGGTAATTGCCTTTTAAAATATATTATACTGAATCAGTATTTACGTATACACCGATTCGGGCGACTTCTGGTGAAAGTGCGCCCTCATAAGGTGACGCCATAACTGGGGGGCGTCTGACTGCAGCTAGCTAGCTTACATTGCAACGGGTATGCTATACCTATACCGAACCTCGCCCAGGCCGGCCAGGGTCGCTGCTCCGCTAGCTAGTAACCGCTCTCGAGCTCTCTGTACTGTCAGCTGGATCGGAGAAGCCCCCCCCCCCAGTTATAGCGCCGCCACCGGCGGGCAGGTACATAAAACCCCAAAACCGAATCGGTGTATACGTTTGCACACCTATATTAAAGGTAATACAAAGTTTTGGGAAATTTTGAAATTGGGTGGATAGTGAATCTTTACAATTTTGATATATTCGGATGCCCCTGTGGATGTATTATAAGCACTAAAAAAATTAGCCCCTAAAACACTTCTGTTTTCGAGAAAAATTGAATATAAAGATTTACCGGTGCTCCCGGTAAATTTTGATAAATTTTAAATAGCGCGTATGGCCGTACAATGGTAGCTGCGACCATGAAAATCTCAGAATATGTAGTTGTGATATATAATTTCCAAATGGGAATAGCTTATCGGTTGATCTTAGTCAAAAAACATTGTTTAATAGCTTAATTAATATCTTGACCTTGAGAGGGAGCTATACGACATAAGAAGATTATTATTTACAATTTCATAATTTTAGACTCGATTCAACCGCGTCAACGATCAATGAATATTGTAGGAACGCATACGCTTCCAATATTTCAATTTGAACCAAATTCATGACCCCATACCAAAACTTTGTAATACCTTTAAAGCGGAATAGACTCTTAACTATTACTTTATAGAATATAGTTAAAGCCTCGGTCACAAATACTTTAACGAACTACTACGAACGCCTTACGAACGATTTTCAGACCATTTCGTAAGATCTTCTAACGAAGGCCGTACGAAACCAGCGTTCGGAGACCGTTCGATGGTCTTGTCCAAGATTTTTATCAACCTTGTACGAAACCCTCTTCGTAAGGCGGCCGTACGAACGTCTTTATAACATTGTGGGAACCACGCAAGATCTGCGTACATTTCGTAGGGTCGAGACTATTCTGCAAGCCTCCAATTATTACGATGATCGTAAGAACGCCATAAGTTGTTCACAGAGGGCTCTTATGGCGTTCGTAAGAACGCCTAACGAACGGAGATTCGTATGGCGTTCGTAAGGCGTTCGTAAGGCGCTCATAAGATGCATCTACACAATTGATTTCAATATTTGTTTCTCTTAAGGCCCGGTCACACAGAGGGGACGCATGGGGGACGCACGGCCGGCGCATGGAAAATTTGCAATTTTGGCCAGTGCGTTGTCGTTCGCTAGGCGTGCGTCATCACTCGTTACTCGTTCGTCGAGCGCACTGGACCAACGCTGGACCAGCGCTATGCATTCGTCGTCATTCGCTGTGTGCGTCGGGATTTTTTGAGCATGCTCAAAAGTGTGCGCGGAGCTCGACGCATGAATGTACACGCCAAAGGCACGCCAGACGTGCGTTGAGTGCGCTAGACCAGCGCCAGACATACGCGGAGCACACGCCCTGTATACGCACAGCGCGCTAGCTACACGCTGTGCATTCTGTGTCAGCTCGCTAGCTTTTCCAAAATCATGACAAAAGTTAGGCACACGGCCTTTTCCGATTTCCAATGCGCTGGCCTTGCGTCGTAGAACGCGGTGCATGCGTGGACCATTCGTCCAGCGCGCTAGCAACACGCTGTGCATTCGTGGAAGTTATTATCATGTGCGCTCTGGGTACGGTCTGTATGCGTACTGTATGCGCCCTGTATGCGCTCAGCGCGCTAGCAACACACTATGAATTTGGTGTCAGCTACGACAAAAGTTGGGCGCACGACAACGCACTGGCCAAAATTGCAAATTTCCCATGCGCTGGCCGTGCGTTCCCCATGCGTCCTCCCTGTGTGACCGGGCCTTTAAGCCTCGGTCATGCTACAATCACAAATGTTCGTACAAACGATGCATTCATACGAATCTCCCTGTTCCTACTAATTTCAGAGTTCGTAGAGATTCGTAGATGGGGCATAGTTTCTTACGTCCTTCTTACGGAGTTCTTACGAACGCCGTTTAATTCGCAAGAACAACTCAGGACCTTCTTGAGAAACGAATTTATTTTCGGTTATACAATGGCCCTAGAGTTCGTACGTTTTTCGTAAGAACGCCTTGAGTTCTTCTTATGTCAGACTTACGCCAATCTTACGAGTCTTTGTTCTCCCAAGGTGGTCGTACGTGTAACTCACGGCATTCACAAGTCATTCGTAAGAAGATCTTACGATTTTTTAAATATTTGGTCGGGTTGCAAAAAAAGCGCTGCCGTATACTGTCGAAAATTCTATGACTGTTAAAAGTTTAATATTTCACGATGGCAGTATTGCCAAGAAAACTACAACTGCAACTGCATCTCCATCAAGTGTTTCTTGAACTTACTGTTAGGATATCTGTTACTTCCTTTATTATAAAAGCAGTCATGTTCACCGAAGAAGTCAACAGTTTTTGCTCTGTGGTAGGATGGTAGCATCAAAGTCATACTTCTCATTTCTTAATTTTCCCGTTACCTCATCTTCCACGCTATCAAACTGCCGTCTTGATAGTTCTCCCTCCTCCTCGTCGTCGTCATCTTCCACCGCCTCCTCCTGGTCGCTTCCGATGGCCATCATTTCTTGATATTGTTGTTGCTTCTCTCCTACTCTTTCTCCTTCCTTTTCATGTCTTT
Organism: Strongylocentrotus purpuratus; assembly: GCF_000002235.5. Classification (NCBI taxonomy): domain Eukaryota; kingdom Metazoa; phylum Echinodermata; class Echinoidea; order Camarodonta; family Strongylocentrotidae; genus Strongylocentrotus; species Strongylocentrotus purpuratus. Next base: position 3,919,133 of record NW_022145597.1, read on the forward strand.
TCTTACGTTTGTTTCCCTTCCCTCTCTTCCTACCAGATATCACCAATTGTCCTATATTTTTTTAGACAGGAGATGCAACCTCGATGAACACTATGAACAGGCGCGCCGGAAGCAGTTTGGGATTGGGGGTGGGGGGGGGGGCAAACATTCCAGGGGCAATGGCGTAATGAGCAGAAGAAAAATCTGCCTCACCACCACTCTTACACGTAAATTGGCGTGGGGTGCAGGGCCTGAACCCCCGGAAGCTCAGGGTTTTTAGGCATTACATTACGGTCAGATATTTAGATAGCATATTTGTGACACTGGCATGTCACTAATTGGCGGGGAGTCCAGGGGGCAGAGCCACTGGAAGCTCAGCGGTTTTTAGATATTTAACTACGGTCAGATGAGCTTCCAGGGGCCATCCTTAGGGTCATTGGTGGGGTCCAGGGGGCAGAGGCCCCGGAAGCTCAGGGGTTTTAGGTATTTAATTACGGTCAGATGAGCATCCAGGGGACCGCCTTAGGGCCTCTAGTGGGGTCCGAGGGCGGAGCCCCTGTAAGCTCTGGGGTTTTTATTAGGCATTTAATTACGGTCAGATCAGCATATTTTGATACCTCATTTGTGACATTGGCAGGTCACTTAATTTTTCTCTCTTTTTTTTCTTTCTCTGTAACATACTTTTTCAAAAAGTGAGGGGGGCTCGAGCCCCCGAGCCCAGCTGTTCTGCAGGCCCTGACATGAAGGCTTTAAATAAGCATATTTTTCGCCCGAATGTAAATTTGGGAATTTCTAATTTTTTAACACACGCATAAAAAGGTATAACTTACAAACAAATTGAGAAAAAATACCGGAAAATCAAGTCATTTCAGTAACATTTGTAAATCACTGGTATCGAATACGAAATAACACCCCTATCAGTACGCCAGCATTCAGGGGCTCATGTCCACTCACCCCTATAACAAAAAACACAAATGCTTTCCCATCCTCTCACAATGTTTCGACGATATGCTCGTATCGCTATTATAAAAACCTCCATTAACAAATATAGGTGGCAATGTTTAATGTTTAAGAAATGTACTTCCTTTTAACTTTTATTTTCTTTGAATGGAATTTTATAAGTGATTTATTTTAGTTTTTGTTATTATTTTTATGTTATTTTGGGTTAAAAATATAAATCATTTTTACTCCTTTACTTTTTTGGGGAGGGGTGCAAAAATGCGTTTTGCCCCCCCCCCCCCCCCCAACTAAAAAAGTTGGGGGGGGGGGGCTTAATAGCTTATTTGTTAATACTTCCTTCTTTTTTTCTTTTTTCTTTGTTCTTGCTCATAATATTTTCTGACACTGTACCCCACTGTCCGTCACTGGCTGTTTCGAAACCTTGTCCAAGTTTGAACAAGTCCCTTTTTTTTTTTTTTTATCGTCTTAATGTTCCTCCATCTTACATTCGGATACTCCCGTACTTTCAGCATCATCATCTTCTCCCTTATATCTGCGCTCCCCCACCTTTCCAACATATACTCATTCTTGGCTAGTCTTTTCTCCCTTCTGCCCCCACATCCATCTGCCCCTCTCGCTGACCCCTTCGTTCACAGCCCCTCTCCTCTTTACTACTGCTCTTTTTCCCTCTCGCTCTCTCCTTCCATGTTTCTATTCCCTTGATTCACTGTTGAAAAGAGGGGTGCATAAATCTTCCTTTGGAATACCTTAGTACAGTATGTAATACAGATGTAAACAGAAGGTTTTACTGATGTAGAAAAGTACAACACAGATTCTAGCTTGTAAAATGCGCCATTTTATTTATATGGATACAATTTGCAGGAGGTAATGTGAAGACACCTTCATCTTTAAGTCCTCAGGAACCAGACAAAATTGTGTTAAGTTTTCAATTCATTACATTAGATTGATAAAATAAATAGTTAGTATGCTTCTTACAATCTTAGATAAACACAGCCATGCACTTCTTATAGACCAGAGGTAAAATTGAGGTTAGATTCCATTGTAGTTTTCTTAAGGTGCCATTTGTTGTCAAATTATTATTTTGCAGAAAACGTATTAAAATTTGGAAAACAAACTGCTTCCAAAAAGAATAGATAATTTTCAAGATTATGCTAACACATTCGTGGAGTTTTCTTCACCTGGCATAATACAGGAGAATATAAGATTCTCATCTGCAGCTTCGCGTCTTTGGAACTCTCTCCCCACTACCTTCCGAACCATCACAGGCTTTACTTTCTTTAAATCTCAACTATAATCCTACTTGTTTAAAAACGCTTTATAATATCATTTACACTGCATTATTGTATTCATCAACATTTAATTGCATTACTATACTTTGTCATTATTTGCTTTCATTTCTCTGTAATTGATGTTTATAATGATTGATTATTATTAATCTTGTCCTTATTTTGATATTTCTTTAGTTCATGAATTAATAGTTATGTGTAATTTTGTTGTTTTAATATTGTAAAGCGCATTGTTATTTTCTCCGGAGATGAGATGCGCTATAGAATCCTAGGTTATTATTATTATTATTATAAGGAATCTGTGTAATCCTCTATTATACCTTGCCAAATGAGTGAAGAAGTCCTATAGGTATTTTTTACACAATCCTGACAATTTGTGGCTGCTTTTGAGAAAGCAAAGTTATTGGGGTATTGTTGAAACTTGATAATATTATAGAAGGAGTAATAATGTGAGACCAAAATACATCTCAATGAAATATAAACACTAAAAATTACTTATCTAAATATGAACTGAGTTGAATGAAATATTTATGGATTATTAAAGTTAGAAAGTTTCAAATACTTTTTCTTCACATTCTAAGTATTTTATTTGTTGGGGAGGGGGGGCAGAGCTTAGTCGAAGGGCACCGTAATGAGGGTTTTTCCGGGGTGTGTGTCTGACACCCTCTGTCATTTACAGTGTAGCATAGCTGAAGGAGGGGTCCTCTGAAAGATTTCACACCAAGTAAAATATAAATTTAAAAATTCCACCTGCATGAAGGAAAATATTCGAATATAAATATGGCGCACATAAACATGCATTAAGTATTTAGAGTGCAGTTTCTGTAGATGACCACGAAAAGTAAGTGGAGAATCATTTAAGGTGTTGTGCAGCAGGTGCATGTATATCACGCCAAGAGTTGATGATGAGGTATAGATCAGGCTTCAGATGTTTTCTGTTCTGTAGGGGTCCGTTACTTCACATCCGGACTTAAGGACAGGTATCAAAAGAGCTTTGTATCACGTGCAAATTACCGCAACACTTCTTGAGCAGGGGCTTAGATGGCACTGAAGGAAGACACAGGTAGAGTTTGTTTTATGGCCACATGCGTAATGCGGTGGCCAGCGCATTCTGTACGTATTTCCTGTTTATCTCTCCTCTTCATTTTGTGACTTTGCCTGGAATAGAGATACAAAATATCGGTTAGTATTATATATCATAGCTTAATCTGTTGTTATCAATTACACGATGGTTAGATATCGTTATGAGAAGATACATTGCAATTAACGTCACGTACTTAATAGCATAACTTAATTGTAAATGTGAGCCTTGAGAAAACTGGGATGTTTCATGAATATTTGATTCCTCTTTAGTCCGAAGCGAGATGATTCCTGGTAAAGCTTGGGCAAAATCATTGAAGCTCGGAAAGTTTTTCTTCGCGAAGGAAATTAAGTGTCCTTGGCTTAAGCCTGCCCCATGGCGAGTCTAATTTTAACCAGAAAATTACTCCGCGGTCCAACTCGTTTGCATTTAGTAGAAATGCAAACGAGTCCCCGCAAGAGCACATAGGTGTCATATGCAACAGAGTTGCTAAGGGAGTTGGTAAGACACTTTCCAAGATATATTTTGGTTATGTAGTACTATGCCTTGATAATCCCACACATTAATTATCGTAATATAGCATGGTCAAATGGCTCTGATTATTTTATGACGAAATTATTTTTAATCCAAAAGAAAGCTATTCGAATAACTTACGATGCCCCGTTCGATGCCCATACGTTGCCACTTTTTCAACAATTAAAGTGTTTAAATGTTTATGATATAAATAATTTTGATATTTCTATATATATATATGTTTATGTGTTCCACGGATTAATTGCCAAGGTCCATGTCATGTAAAGTTACATTCAATTATGAAATACATTCTCATGGAACTCGTAGTGCTGGTAATTTTCATTTTCCTAAGGTCTGTACAAATATTTTTTTTAAATACAGTTTTTTTCAAAGGGCCAGTTTCCTGAAAAAAATATTCGGTTTAATATGAAAAACTCTAATTCAATGAATATTTGTTAACAATTGTATAAATCCTATCTTTTATCACTGTATTCAATCTCAAATTAAATGACGTAACGCTTCAGTAAATGCACTTTGTAATGTATTTCCCCTCCCATCCCCTTCCCTTCTCCTTCCCTTTTGTTTTCTTTTGTATTGGGGTTCAGGTTTTCTCTGCTTTTCTTTTCTTTTTTTCTTTTCTCAAAATTACAGTATGTACTTTGTATATGAATTGACGTTCATAAGGCCAATTGCCCTTTTTTTTTAACGGTGAAATTCAAAGAAGATCACAAATATGTCAACTAATGTATCACTAGAAACTGGTAAGCTAACAAATGGCCCGGCCATCGGAATTTTTTTAGGTCAACTACATATCGAGTGATTTATATACAAATACAAATACAACCACCTCCATAGCAGCTGGGATATACGACAGATTCGCCGGAAAATAACGATGTTTTAATGACGTCACTATATGGACCAACACTGCCCAAGCAGACGACATCCCATCGAGAATGAACATAATTGCAAAGCTATTATTTCTCAAATTATAATGAGTTTAGTGTATATAAATGTAATGGCATGTCAAACCATTCAAAAGGGGATATGACCCGATTCTGATAACTAAAATCTTTTGCTTGTAAATACACAGGATAGGGGTTAATTAACAATCAAAGAAAACAGATTTTCAAATTGAAAACCCCCCGGAATGATATTAAGGACGACATTTGTTCCCTCTTGAAACGCTAAACATACCCCGGTGTGTGCAGCTGAATATACAATGGCGTCTTATTTTGTTTACAAGCGACAGATTCCTTTATTTTTGTATCGCTGCATTTGTCATCAAAATAAAACCATGCGCGGGGTTTAGAGTGAGGCAATAGATATACATTTAGCCTGGCGGTAGTGAAGTAAGAGAAAGAACTCAAGAGAAGATGAAAACACAGGCACTGAAAATGTGTGAGATGTCATGGGACATCGTCTGCTTGTGCAAGTCATGTCCATACTGTGATCTCACACATCTCAGCAGCGTTCGGAGAGCTCTTCAGGTGCTATGCCAGGGCTGTATTTAAGCGTTTTGAATTTTATAATAATCATTACTTCGAATGTTTCCAAGCATTGAATTTGGATAACCTTGTCGAATCAAAGTTTCAACTTTGCAATAATGAAAATAAAATTAGTTTTTAAAATCAATGAATATCTACTTTAACCCCACATTCCCAGAATTTTTTTTTTTGCTACTTCCCTTTGTATTTTTCCTTTAATCGATCTTTTATCTGTATATCATGTATATCATGTTTGCATACATGGTTAATGTTTTTTTATGTAGAATAAGATGAAATGAAATCCTTTTTATTAAAATAAACGTACGCAATAGTTCTTCAACTGAAGACAAAGCGTCGGTTTTAGTATGACCGTGAGCATGGTTTCAGCCGACGTTTACAGAAGAATTCGGTACAATTTGTTTTCGCACGGACAAAAATCCGAAAATTTCGTGGTAGATTATCCGTGCAGAAACTCGTACGATTGTTTTAGTTTTGATAAACTTGAAGATGAATATTTTTCAAAGAGGATGACTAAAAAATCATGTTTTATATAAATTATGAATAAACTGCAGCGTCGGTCTTAGATTTCAGGGGGGTGTTTCACAAAGATTGTTAACTTATCTCTAAGTTGGACTTAACAATTATGGAAAGCCGTTAGCATCTCTGAAAATAATTTGCAATTTTTTTTTAAAGGCATAAAATGTTGATTCAAAACATTCATATTTTCTATCATCAAAGAAATTTCATTTAGTTGATGTGGAATTTATGAAAAGTCTTAAATACTTGAATTTTGCTTTTGTATATATATTTTATTTTAAAGCTACAAATAGCTCTCCATAATGTTTTAGTCCAACTTAGAGTTAAGTTCGACTTAGGATCCTTGTGAAACACCCCCTGGTCTATTAATCTCCCTATGGCTTCGTGTATATGTCTGCCACCTAATCTGATTGTGTCTGCCCCTGTTTATTTACCGTTGTCTTCTTTTTTTGCACTCTTATTCCCGTTTCCTTCTCCCGTTATATTTAATACATTAATCTAAATCTGAATATATATCCTAATCCATAATACCACAGCCGGTTTCTTTTGCCTTTCAATTAAACTGAAATTGTATTTTTTTTTTCTCATCAAAGTAAAAATTTGAGTAGGCGTAAAATCCGGTACCAGGTGTGTCAGTTTACGTGATTTAAGTCGTCAGCGCTTTACAATGACGCAGTCTTATCAAATAGACCTTAGACTAGTGACAATTATTTGGGATGTATTTCCGAAAAAGGTAATGCGGTTTGACGCAAAATGTGTATATATATCTTGCCTTGCGGTCTTTCCTGATAGATTTTATATGCCTTTCCACATAGGGAATTGTGTCAAACAATACCTTTACAAAATCTTGTTGATAGAGGTAATCCCCTTTTATTTTCTTCCTTTTTTTTTGCTCTCCTTTTGCTATTTCCCTGCTCCCAGTCATTAAATATCGTCCAAGCGTCATTGGAAACCAAGACATAAACGATAACCGACTCCTAGCTTAGTAGGAATCCCAGTAGGAATAGGGCAAGGAAATGAGAAGACATTTGTTTAAACAATCATATGTAAAGAGAGTGGCCGACTCCGATGGGTTTTCTATGGGGACCTTTAAATGAACACAGCCTACACAGGGAAATCACACACCAAAAAACATTTTAAGCAAAAATATGCATATTTTCCAATTAAAACAGTTCGGGTATATATATTGATGTAACAATAATTTATTCTTGTCACAAAACTGTCCTACTATGTGGAATTTTTAACAACATTGTATATATTAGTACTTCTGGTTGTTCGACTTGAAACGTCTTCGATATATATTAATGTATCAGTCAACTCTCTCTGGGCGACTTTGTATTTACATTCATGCATCATACAGCAAGGTGTTTTGAAAAATAACTGTTCTTACTTTGGACAAGATATTTTTCCAGACGGGACCTCCAAGTAACAATGATGAACGGCGTCAGGCATATCAGAAGTATTATGTAATGATGTTCCAATGCTAGAAAAAAATAGTTATTATATGAGTTTGATTATTCCTGACAACGAATATAAGAACCATCCGCCTTAATTGAAAAGACTTTGGTTTCAGTTTTCTTATCAGTTGCTAAATCAATATCGCAAAGTTTTTCAAGACCTTTTTTACTTTTCGTACTGCAAATTCAATTTTCGTGGAATAAAATCCCGTTTTCTTGACCTATTTGGGCTGTTACGTTGTTTTGAGCTTTTTCCTTATTTTTACAGACATCTTGTGTTTTTTAATAGATGTTTTTTCCTTTTTTCCTTTTTTCAACGATCTTTTTTACGAATTAGTTGGAATATGACCGGTGTCATTCAAAGGGCATTTTGTTTATTTGACCCAATTTTTCTGGAGTGATCCATGTTTAACAATCAACGTCAATATTAATTATCAATTTCATAGATTAGGATCACAGATTATGCTGTCCACTTCTCTTCTATAAGCCTTTTCATAAAAATTGTTCAAATTCCTTCTTGTTTAATACTTGTGGTTTACCAAATCACCATACCTAATTTTCCACAAACAGAATAATAAGACTAATAATATAATAATAATAACCTGGCAGAAATTAAGTCTTTGAAATGCTAGAGGGCCGTAATGACAGCCATGCTTAAGCCGGGATAATAAATGTGGAGCGCCAATAGTTTCTGACAGATATGAGAGCTATACAAGAACCCATTATTTTTATTATTATTATTAATCACTCATAGATACTGCAATCACACTGCTCTCATTTATTAATCGCTTACTGTTCCTGAAAAGCATGAAGTCCACTGCGAAGGAGGAGTTTTAATTATTCGAGTGGGCTTACTAATGAACTGTATTCAATCACAATTATGATTACTCGATTCAAGAGGTTTTTCTCGTATGTCGCACCTATTACATCACAGTAATTAAATGTCATCAAGAATATAGTATGAAACCTGCATGTAATAAACCCTTTGAATTATTCGCTAATGATTGAATTAATACCTGACGATTTGAGTTTGGTGGTCTCTACCAACACATCACGAGAAAAAAATTACTTATAAGTTTTTATTCAGTTACGATCAATCACAAAAAAACTATCTTCACAAATATAATTTACTCGTTGACAGATTGAATTATTGTTATTCGACATTACAACGCTGCCCCCAGATATATTTCTATCATATCATCAATAATTTTAAAAACTTAAGATGAGTGAGCTGTTTTTAAAAGGAGCTATTATGTCCATCCTGGTATTGACTGAAAAATCTTATGTTGTCAGTATGTTTCGTCAATTATATACGGGCGATTTTTATTCCCTTATTTAACTGAAGTTTATTTAGTTCCTATTGCACTTAATCATCATATTCATCGACTTTGTTTGATTGTTCAACATCAAGATTGTTAGGCCTATACAAGGTTTCGCTTACATCACAGGATGACTCAGGTATTTTAGTAGAGTTTGAAAAATCAGCTAATGTTAAGCTCTCCCACAGACATGTCCTATCTGCATTAGAATGAAATAATGATTCAGATTCCTTTGAGCTTTTGAGATAATAATAATAATAATAATAATAATAATAATAATAATAATAATAATAATAATAATGATAATAATAATAATGATTATAATAATAATAATAATAATCTGTTAAAGTCCGCTCCAAATTGTATTAAGTTAGGCCGAAAATGGAAATTCTTTTTGCCCAATTGATCGTGAGCCCGGCAGCGACTGAGCAGCGCCAGATCGACGTTGCTCCATCCCTTATAGAGCTCTCACACTCTGCCGTGTAGGCCTACCGTCCACCTGCCGGGCTATTAAAAAAAAACAGAGTCCAGAACGTTGGGTTTTGAGCGAACTTGTCCCCGGCCGCAAAAAAGAATTCATAAAATTAATCTTTTCACCGTTTCATTGCCATCTTCTGACCGTTCTCACCGGGCGCATACCGGGTGTTGAACGTGCTTCTACCGTCTTTACCGCCCAGATTGACTTTTGTTGAAAATTTTGGCCGTTTCCATACCGGGCCCATACCGGGTCTCGAACGTGTGCACCGGGTTTGTAGCAGCCACCTACCAGTCACTTAGCGTCCCCTCACCGCTCGGAGCGTCCTGTGAGCGAGTCCCCGGACTGCTGACGTCATGACACGACTGCCATAAATACCCCGATTTGAACGGCAACGGTCAGTCCGCTCTCCATTTTTCATCACCGTTCTGTAACGGGTTATGAGCGTGTTGTGAACGTGTTCATACAGTGTGACCGTTTTCATAACGTATTCATACCGTCCTCATACCGTTCAACACCGTCCTCTTGCCGCTTACTTGCGGCCTGTGCCAGCCGGCCAAAGTTTTGAACATGCCCAAAACTTTCGCCGGGTCCCACCGGGTGTAAATAAGCGCCAACGCCCTATTAACGTGTTGCCCGCTTTGATAACGAACCATCGTGTGCCCTCGCCGTTCTCCACCGTCCGCAGACATTTTCGCGCACGGTGGCACACGGTAGGCCTACACGGCAGAGTGTGAGAGTCACTTTATTGTTCAACGCCAAACAAGGTAGCAGCAACTCTCGTCTTTTAACGTATTTCGGTAAGATGCGGCAGGGGTTCGAATCCACGACCTCCCGGTTGTGAGGCGGACGCTCTACTGACTTAGGGCGCGTTCATGCTTGATTTTGACAGCCAGAATCAGGCATCTGTTACGCGTTTAGTTTAAAACACGCTTGCGTTCATGCTCACTTTTGTAGAATCACCGAAAAACGGCGATCACGATCGCCGATCGTAAACTCACCAAAAGATGCGTTTACAATTTGTAAACGCGTTTAAATGGGGTCAACGCACTGACCTCTAGTGGGTCTACGTAGCATGCGCACACAGGTTTGCGAATCCAGCTGAAGGCCACCCAAGGAGAATTGCCTGGAGAAGTGAGCATGAACAGTGCACCGTGGAACTGCGATTACGATGAGCGTTTACGATGAGCGTTACAAATCGCTCATTCTGCCTTCAAAATCAAGCATGAACGCGCCCTAAGCCAACACACTTATCAGAAACAACACACACCTTGGCATTAGGGTTATTTCTAACCGATTTCTTACAAAGGGTACATGGATGTTTGGGAGGCATATATGTATAAGGTCGTCTGCAATTACATCTAAGAAAGTGAACAAGAAAGAAAAGAACAAATCAAATGATTAAAACAGAGATTTGTCTATCAAGACTTATAATTCGTCCCTATTTTCACGAAGTGACGGTAGTGAGGAAAATCGTAACGCAAAGTGAATGCAATTTTTTTTCACTACCGTCACTTCGTGAAAACAGCGACGAATTGGTTAAAAAAAAATGAGAGGTACTAAAGTCAACTAGCAGGTCGGCTAGCTATTAATAAAAAATATATAATTGTTCCTTATTCAGCCGTGATTTTCGTAATTAAACGGCCATCACTCGGTCATACAAATTGGACATTTTATTTTTCTTCATAGCGCTGTTTAGAAGATGAAGATAATTTTGTGTTCAGTTGTTCTTCAAAAGATGATGACAGGAGATGACTGCCTGGCGATTTCTATAGGACACGAATTCCACGACAATAGGGCTCGGTCGCTTTTTTGGCATGCTTTAAATTTGTCTCAACAGGCTTCTAAATGGGCCACCCAAGCGATGATGATTCTAGTAGGAAGATTTGTTTCATCTTAAAGGGAGTGTATCATGACGAGACTATGTGTCTTTCCCGTGGCCCTAATCGGGGCCAATCGGGTATAATACGACTACGGACGACGCGCCTGCAGCATTCACGTGCGTGCAACATACGCGAAACCGAAGCGTGAGGAGAACTTCGGTCTGTTTCGCGAACGCTAGCGCGCGCTGACCCAGTTAATCAAGTCCATTCGTTTACGTGCAGTTGTCCAAAAGAAGACGTAGATGGCGTTAACAAGTATCTCCCATGATACACTCCCTTTAACTCTTGCTGTGACAGTGTCACATATTATGTACAATGTATTATACATGTACATGTAGTGTCACATATTGTACGAAATAGACAAGACAATTTCAACCCCAAATTGTTCAAGCAGGAAAAATGTTTATGGTGATCATTGCGTATCAATTTCTAAAATAATTCACGAAGATGTTTTCCTTGCTCACTGATTATTATATACTACAATATAATTCTCTTGTATTAAAGGTGTTTTGTCCAGAATCACCCTTTTGTCTCTTTCGCATTAAGGAATAGGAAATAGAAACATAATGGACTAAATTGAAGAAAACTCATCTTTATTTTCTCAATAACGTTCATGCATTTAATTGAGTGAAGTAGGAATATTTGATATTGAGTTTAATGTAAGTCAGTGTGCGGACATTTCGAAAGAAGGCACTGTCCTTGTTTTGATAAAATCTCAAAACTAGTAATCCCCTTGGCGCAGTACAAGTTAAGACCAAAATAACATTTATTAATAATATCCTGAATACTAGAGAAACCATTAAGAGTTGGAGGCGGGTAATTAGAAACCAAATAAGGTTAGTATTCACATAATATCGCTATCAAAGCCACCGCCATGCTTGCTTTGGTTAAATTGATAAGCATTTTGGTATAATTGATGTAGAGCTTAGCAGGCATTACCTAACATGTCGGCGATTTTTACACAGGCTGCACAGAGCTATAAAATCGGAGCAAGGGGAAAAATAATTCTTAAGTGTTTTTAGCGGCGTTGTTGAATCACCTGCTTTCGGCCGAAAGGTTGACATTTCTTCTGAAAAAATAAATTAGCAATAGAAACACTTATAGAGGAAAGCGGTTAGTAGTGAGCAATGACTTCGGTATGCCCTCTAGACATATTAAACCAACCGGATCTTCATTGTTGAGATGTTATGCTAAATCGAATCCAATTTTGTAAGAGTAGCCCCACTAAGTTGCAGGTCGACCGCCATAAAATGACGTGTTATTACAATATTAATACGACAAGAAACGAAAATATTGAGGATGATTGATGTCTTTTCTTCAAGACGTGTTTTGACTTTTGATTTTTTGAATGAGGTAAGAGGAAATGGCAAGGCAAAGGAAATGACCAACTTCTTTTTCAGACTTCAAATCACGGTATATTACGTTCATCACGCCATGCCGGCCATCTGCCATTTGGGTAACGAAGATTTCATACTTGAAATAGTTTTTGTCAGGTCAACACTTGTAGGTCGATTTACGGTTTTCTTGTTACCATGAATGAGGTTATCATTTATTTGGTATTTATATCTTATTCTTCTCAATCCTGATTAGATATTATCTAAAGATGAACAAAAATATTAAAACATGATTAAATCAACCAGGAACCATGCTCCTTTCATTTATTTTTATGTAAGAAATCATCATACAAAAACAATACGAAAGGCAATCTATATTGGCTTGTCGTCCAGACAGAAAATGAATTTCGACAGAATACAAGGGAACTGAAACTAGATATTCAATATTTAAGATTAGACGATGCCTGCAGAGTTAGTCGTCCCCACTGATGTATGACATGCGCATTTGCAGGCGAACGCAGGGGGCGGGCCGCACATAATTATACCCGAAATAGAATGGGGGAAATAGTTCTACTCACTTATTCCCGGTGCCCCCCCCCCTATGTAATGGTATCGTGGTCTAGTGGATATGTCACCGTACTGTGAATCACATGGTTCGCGGTTCCAGTTCCACATCGTCACTAATGTCCTTCGGTAAGACATTAATCTACAATGGTCACTCTCCACGCAGGTGCAAACGGTATCGTAGTTAGAGTGCACGTGTGAGCTTATATTATATCGGAATAATCCCTAGGGAACGAAGCATGTTCACTATCATGTGTGGAATAGCAATTGCATCTTATGAGCGGAGTAATACCAAGTACAATGTATAGCACTCGGAAACATAATGATAAGCGTAATATTGAATGGTGGTGGTGGTTATTTTACCTGACTGCTAAGAAAGCATATATGCTTGTAAGTAAGCAACCAGACGGCCGACGGCTTTTAGGTCCTCTCCAAGGGACCTGTTAATGAGGATTATAAGATGATGACGTGGATCCTAATCAAATGATTGGTTGAAAGCGTACACGTGACCAGGCATTTATTTTGCCTAACGCGTAATCGCGCGTTATTTGGGTAATGACCGGTCATTTTCCAATGGTAATGACCGGTCATTACCCAAATCATGTTAGAAAACATCATTTTATAAAACAAATAAAACATTATCTTATAAAACAAGTAATACACATCATTTTGTTCGGGCATTAGTATAATTACCCACACTTGGTACCTTCAAAACAATCCAAGCGCCCTCGGCTATCGCCTCGGGCGTGTTAGACTGTCCCAAAGGTACCTCGTGTGGGTATTACTAATACCCTCACTAATGTGTATTATTATTTATATATTTATGCCTTACCAAAGTGCACTAGCGCATCGCCTTTGTTTCGAGCCCGGGTCACCGGATTACGAGACCACTGCTCTACCACCTGAGCTATCGCGCCTCCTCGCATATTAATGTGACAATTATGAAAACAGCACCCCCATAGGGTTAGCACCGCTCCTGGCTGTACGCAGATTACCACACAGTGTACCTCCAAGTCTTTGCGACCTACGTTCCTGGACAATGTTATGTTATCTTTTTTGTATTTTATTTCATTTATTTGATTTACAGTAAAAAACAGTGACAAATCAAGCTGTTCAGTCCGAAAACATTTCTCATGTAATCCACGACTTTCATAATATGTGGTTTCTACTATGCGCATCTTATTATTCTATCGTGTACATGTATTTTCTAAGTATATTGCATTAATAATGTTTTTAAAGTACGTTCTCTACATAAGTTGTTTTTATTACTATTAAGTTCATGTATAAGTTAATTGTGTCTGCATATTTCACGTTAGATATTGATGTAACATGACGAGAATTGCCACAAAACAGCGTGTACATTTAGCGCTTAATGAATTTTAGTTATTACTATTATCATTTATTTACAGCTATAAAGGTTTCTTTAACCTAAAGCCTATGCCAATTAAAAATCATATAGTGGTTCCCCTGTTAAGCCTAGGCAAGTGAGATATTTTAAGTCAAGGGGTCAATGCCATTTATCTGCAAACACAATGTGTTTCCTTAGTATCACCTATTGAGTATGTGTTCCCCTTTACTCGTACAGTCATCAAGAGAACCACTCTGATATCTATCCATACAATCCATATTTCACTCACGCACATATACTTAATGCATTTCAATTATCATTGGTAATGTTACTGAGCTAACCAAATTGATCACGTCCTCATATCTCTCCACTAAAAATACCTTGGACCGGAAGAGCGCTTTTGAAGAAAGCTTTTAAGATGTCACGAAAAATGAAAAGTTGACTTCTTTTGGGTAAATTGGATGAACAACGTCTTCACGTGACCTCGGTGCAGATGGGTAGTGCGGTGGTGTTCTGAAAAATTAAATGGATTTCGACGCTAAGTCGGGAGAGTTGGTGAGAGGTTTTCATTGATTGTATACCATTGCCTGCCGCTGCAAAGCTTGAGACTACAACGTGGTGGACATAATTTGCACTTTAAACGGCAACGATATCATCAAGCTATGCATAAAAGCAGACCAATGAGTTTACAGGCAGCAATTATTAATAGAGAGGATTTTGTTAACAGGGCGAACTAGTTCTGTGGTCGGAAAACCGAAATATCATTGGTTGATGAAAAAAAAATCGTTACCCAAACGGAGGACAAGCTTAAATAACAAACATGCTCGCGAGAAATTTTCCCGGGAATAGAGATGCGTTGGGTGAAATGCATGTATAGCCTCCATATAATAGCACTTTTAAAGTATCAAGAAAATGCCATGATAGCCCTCGACACTAAGGTCAATTAATTTAGGTCTTGAACTAGACTTCAAAAGTTCAAGATATAAAAGATTAAACTATATTTGTAAGTTAATTTATCAAGAGTTTAATGGCCCGAAAGGCGCTTCCTCGTTCCTGTTTTTATTTAGGGGGATGGGGGCACATGCTCTACTTCCTTTGACGTCACTATTCAAAAATACTCTCTTCTAAATAGTATCAAGTCTCCTAATGCTTACCTACACTGCACAGCTTGCCAATCAGAAGCAATTTGGAGAAAAACAGAGTAATAAAACGAAAATAGAAATACTGTTTTTTCTTCTCAATAATCGTTCGGACTGGACCCTCATCCGTAGTGTGACACGGGCTTTTATTATACTGTAAATTTACACAGGAGGTATTTAGATGACGTCAAATGCAGTGTGGTACTTGTTAGACGCGGGGAAAGAGTGCCAGTCAGTGATTCGAACTCATTCTACATGACGCATGTTCCACGATCACGTGACAAAACACCGACATGATCGATCCACGTCGATATTAGCATGGATATTTGAATCACGGTCTACCCATGCGGTCATCGCTCTTCCCTCTTAATGGAATGTTGCATTCACTGATGCCAGGATGAAGCTAGGAAAGTTGACTCAAACTCCATGTTTGAATAATTCATGGCTTAGGGTATACGGTTACATTGGTCTCTTTGTTTTTTCACCCGATTTCTAATGTGATATGTAAAATATCACACGGGGGGGGGGGATAAAAAGCCCATTTGGGGGTTTAAAGGGATAGTTGAGTTTTGTTGCAAAGGGCGCTACACAAAATAATTTTGTTGGGAGATAATGAAAAAATGAGTGTCAAATTTGAAAGTGCATACAATTCAAATGACAAAATCATCTTTGTTTGATCAAAATTGGTTCAGAGACGGCTGAAATATCCATAAATATAACGATTTCTCATATTTGTGGTGCCCCACAAATATTCCATAATTCGAACCAGCCGTTGAAAAAACGAGTCAACTCTGTTTGTTGCTACGGCAGGCAGCCAGTGAAAACGAACTCGTTTAATCAAATTATGGAAATGCAAGCATCATTTTAAACAAACATAACTTTGTTATTCCTGGTTCATTTTTTCTGATTGAGGTGCCATAGGACAGAAATTGAACTTTCTAGAAACGTGATTTTCTCTTTGAAATTCAGATACCGCCCGCCAAACGACTTTATGGTTTTCTCTTTTCAAATAGTTTTTAATCACTCATGCGTGAAATATGCATCATATGAGTTGCATCAAATTAAAGAAGAGGATCTAAGCTTTACAATTATGTGTCATTTATTAATAATAATTGCGATTAAGTTATGATAAAACTTCGATAATTCTCGGATTCGTTTTTTCTGGGACGCTCTGTAGCATATAATGCTTTAATATCTAATAACACCAATATGAACTAAAATAAGAGCTTGAAGATCAAGAAATAAGTTTTAGAACAAATTTTCTGTTTTTATTTATTCGCTGCCCATAGATTCACTTAAGGTTGCCGTTCTAAAAGAGTATGACAGGTTTAGAATCGTGTTAAGTCTCTTGTCGGGGAGGTTGTCGCCCGTATTCACAAAGACGATTTGTGAAACACTTAGCGACGGACAAGTCGAGCGACAGCGTCGCAAGAGATGTCGTTCATCTTGTACTAAAGACCGTTTCGTGAAACCCCACCCTGGATTTAAATGATAGGCCGGTTAGACTACCCCCCCCCCCCCCACTCAGTGTTATTTAGGGTACGCGTATGCATGTTCTCTCCTTTTATAAACACCCCCCTAAGTCCGATGTGTAAAGTCGATTTTTGTGTACTTCGAGCCGGACTTTGGTGCGTGAAAAGTACCCCTTTACCGGACATTTTGGGAACACGCATGCGGTCCATCCGACCATGGAGTGGGGGGGGGGGGGCGGCGGGTATGACTCTCTAAAAACTAGAAACTAGGAGGTTAAAATCTGAACTTCCACCCGTATCCATGCACCCAGATTAGTATGATGCGACGGGGGGAGGGAAAGGGGTGAATGCAGCTCCCCTGATTAAAAGTAAACATATCGATATTCGGTCATCCGCCTCCTAATACCCAGGCAACAAAGTGCCATGATAATGTCTCATATCTGGGTGTGTAACTAGGTGCCTGGATACATCTTATCTGGATGCCGTTGCATACAACTTACCGTTGATGGTAATTTTGCCATCGATATCAACTACCATGTCAATATTACTCAACAGCCAATAAAATCAAGGTTTCCATCAAAGTTACCATTAAGGGCAAAGTATATTGTAAGTTTTATGCAACGGGGCCCTGATTAATTTGTCGTAACGAAGTAACAATTTTTGCTATAATTATATTTAGTTCCTTAACCTTAAAGGGACTGGTAACTTTGTCTCAGATTCTGAAACAAAAATCTTGGATTTAGCTCACGCTGCAATGGTAATTATAAACCTTTAGGACAGTCAGGAACCCCATGACGTTTACAAGCCGATCGCCTGTCTGATTATTAAGATATTTATGATTGTAATTACAAACGGTTTTCATAACACTACAGTCTATTGGGGAAAACGAGTATGGTAAAACCAGTCATTCAAAGATTTTTTTACTTTTTTGAGGCACTTCTTGATCATTTTGAAGTGCGATTCTTTTAGGGCTTCAATATTACACCATATCATATACACTGATAACACGTAGGGCCGTGCATCTCAGATTTAGCATTGTTAAACGATGCCTTTAAAGCCTGGAAATGGCATCGTAGTGGGGAAAAGGTGTTTTATCAACAACAAAAAATGATTTGAAAGGAACAAACATGCCAATGCTCTACCCATCTTGCCTCCCTCGGAGTCCCTTCCCACTTCCTATAAGCATTGACGCAAATTAAATGTTATAAGTAATGCTCTCTGCATGAAACCGATTTACGTCACCAGTGAAATACAGTTCCTTTACAGTATCTGAATAAGAGTTGCGAATTATCCTTTATGATCGAAAGTTCTCTAATCAATCGCAAAATTACAGACTCGTATCTCTTAGGTACTTAGTGGCATCTTCATGGGGGCGGAGGCACGTCCATTTCAAAAGGTCGAAAAAAGGGAAGAAACTAGGAAAAGACTTAGGATCCGTAAATATTACATGCGTCCCTATATGCGAGGTAAACTGCATGAAGAATTCAAACATAATTATAATAAAGCTCGGCCGGGGGCTCGTATGATTAGATTGCGCCGCAAATAAAATAGTTTATTATAGAGAGTTTCTCAAATGGTTTAAGATTTAAAAAGAAAATGCAATTCTCATTGCTTTTTTTTTTTTTTTTTTTGCTTTTTAAAGTTTCGTCGGCCACTTGTTGAATATTATATCCTCCATAAAGGAGAGTTTAAATAGCAAAATGTCAACATTTCAACTTTTGAGAAAAAAATAGTATCTCTGGGTTTAATACTTTGCTAAATTCCTTGATTGTATTTCGGTAATTTTTTTTCTTATTGTTGTTACTCATTTAAAGGTAATGCGAAGTTCTGCGGACAATTTTAAAAATTGAATGGATATTAATTCTTTAAAACGTTGATATATTTGGATCTCCCTGTGAATGTAATAAAAACACTAAAAAATATTGCCCCTAAAGCACTTCTGATTTCGAGAAATTGAATAATCAAAAATTTGCCGGTGCTCCCAGTAAATTTCAAATAGTTGGTAGCTGCGACCATGAATATCTCAGAATATGCAGTTCTGATATATAATTTCCAAACGGAAATAGCAAATCGGTCGATTGTAGTCCAGAAACATTGTTTTAAAGTAATATCAGTCTTGAGAGGGAGCTCTACCACATAAAGAGTTAATTATTTACAATTTCATCACTTCAGACTGAATTTCAACCGCGACAACGACCATCGAATATTGTAAAATCGCATATGCTTCCAATATGTTCATTAGAAGCAAATTTATGACCCCATACCACAACTTTGTATTACCTTCAACTGTTTCAGTAGATACGAACATTAAAATAGGCCTAGCGCGCGATTGCTGCGCTCCCTTGCAAATTTTCTCAGCCGATCGCTCGCTACCTCGCTTTGTACAGTAAATAAGTTTGGCGGGGGTATTATTTTAGTGCCCCGAAAGTGTCCTTTTTACTTTTGTTATAAGTAGCCTTTCTCCTTTCTCCATAGATGTCCCTTCTCACCTCCGACAAGTACCCCTATATAAATGTGATAGGTGCTAAATAGGTGCTAAATGTTATGGAATTGGCATACATGCTTGCCCTGAACCATTTAGGCATTAATAATTAAGAATTACTTTTTTAAAGTCACACATAAAGGGCGTCAAGTTATGAATCTAGTCTACCATGCAAATTTAAATACCGTGTGAAGATTCTTTGATCTCTTTTGCATTTTGAATTTACTTTATGATTGTTTTTCTTTGCACAAAGTGCTATAGTTTCCAAGGAAGAGGGGGGGGGGGGGTTCGCAGAAGGGAGTGCGAGAAGAGGATGCAAAATTCTGAAGCCCATCATCCATTATCTTCATCATTCGGACTGGAATTAATGACAATCACCTGAAATCACATCTTATGATACGTATCACTCGGCTTATAGCCTGCCTCATTTCCCCATTCCACACTTCCTCTTGATTCTCAATAGGGGGCGTTTTGAACGGAGGGAGAGTAGGGTGAAAGTTCTGAACCACGTCATGCACTTTGTTCATGTTTCGGAGTATAAGTCATGTCTGTCACTTGGAATCAGTACTTAATATTATGTATTATTTGATCGATAGCCTAATTTGGTTTCTGAGAACACGTGATATATCGGTGGCCACGCATTTTGTTATCATAGGAAAGGGAAGTAAGAGAGATATATGATTAAAATACAATAAAACTGCATTATCTGACATCACACTTCCCATCAAAATACTCATCTTATTGATAATAGTAGCTAATCGCGATTTATTCTACTTTTCATCTAATTATGTTATGATTAAAATACAATAAAACTGCATTATCTGACATCACACTTCCCATCAAAATCCCATTAATTTTTCATATAATTGTGTTATGATTAAAATACAATAAAACTGCATTATCTGACATCACACTTCCCATCAAAATACTCATCTTATTGATAATAATAGCTAATCGCGATTTATTCTATTTTTCATCTAATTCTGTTACCGTTGCTAAGGAGTAGACAGACCTTAGCAATCAAATTGCCTTTTTGCGCTTATATCAAATTAGCAACTTTAGAGCGTTTTAATATTATTTTTGTTTATCAAAAAGCAATTATTTTGGAATTTCGATATAAAATTAACCGTAATTATGGACAGTTTAAAAAAGAAATTCCAAGTCAGAAGTTATCATGAGTTTTTTGTTTTAATGGAGGAATATGTATTTTGGCGCAGTCAATATTTTGGGAACCTATATTTGTGATGTGGTGCGGGGGAAGGAGACAATATTTCGAATCAAAATAAAAAGGTTATCAAGTTGATGATGTGCCATTTTATCAATAAAATTATCTGACAAGTAAACGATGAATCAAACCCAAACTAAGGTCATCATGTTTTTGGTGTGCCGTTTTAACCTGTTGAATTTCTTGAAAATACAATTCTCTGACAAGGGAAAAAAAGGGTGAAATGTCATCAGACGACGATTGCACTGTTTTCCTCTTGTTTACCCCCCCCCCCCCCCCCCCCCCCCCCCCCCCCCCCCCCCCCACCGATACAGTTAGATAGATAGATTGCATAACATGTCACCAGATAGAAAAGGTAAGACACTTGCGGAACGTAGGTCTACGGCTGTGTTTTTTTTAAATCTCTGACTATTCGTTGAACATTACTGATCATGCGTTCAATACATGTTCATTTGAAAAGCTTGTGGCGAGCTGGAGAGGGAGACATAATCCTTCTATATTATTTAAATCAAGCAATTTCACCTCACCTTAGGAATCTAGATCGACTTTGATTTTGATACCTAGATACGGTTGAAACACTTTCACTTTCGAAATAGATTTACATTTTGGTTGGAATACGTTTTACGGTCGCAGCTACGCAGCTAACAAGTACATACAGAGCCATCTAAACGCAGAGTCTGGGCAACTTTATTTCATGTTGTTTACATCATTTTTTTTTCTTTGCTTTTTTCTTGCCCAACAAAGCAAACCTCGCCATATTAAGCCAGAACAGGGTTGGCTAACCTCTGCGCATAGATTGTGAGTTGGCGCCCTCTTCATTTCCCTACTGTTCAATCTCCATTGGAGGTATTTAAAAGTAATCTCTTTACAACATTAATATATAGTACAATAAAAGAAAAAAACTCACTATTAGTCTTTCTGTTCAATAGAGGGACATTTCTCTAATAAAAATTGTGATTTGATCGTATTGATAAAAAGTTTTGTATCTAAAGTTCTTTTAGAGAAACCTAATCTTTTTTCAGAGTTGGGCCTAGATAAAAAAAAAAAAATCAAAGAATGCATACATGAATTAATGTTGTCATTTCTTGATCATTTCCAGATGGGAGCAGAACAATCACACCATACTGGAACGATTGGATTTGAGTTTGTTTGAAAGAGTCTGCAAACAATGAACATTCACTAAAATGCTGCTTTCACACAATTCTGACTATAAAGGAATAGCGAATATATGTTTATTATACTACTTAAAAACGTAAACGGTAATAACGTACGGTACCGTAGATCAATTTTCTCTAACTTGTTGAATGCTTTCCTAATCTTTTAAGTATGAACAAGTGTCACAAAATAAGACTTTTATAATTCTTCTGCAAGTTTCTTTCGGTAATATCAGAATGTTTACCTCTATAAACATGTTCATCTTTGTCAAGATGCCTTAAAGATTGAATGACAAATACTTTCACTTCATTTGTAATCGAGATGTTTTGTTTGTTTGCTTTAGATGTGAAGGAGTCATCTTAATTATTAAACATCGCAGCTTATATGATGCTAAAAGGCAATCCACCCACTCTTCTAATTTCTTTTAAACTAGAAGTTCCCCTGGATAACACTTACACTATAAACACTTTAGTTCTATTCATCATATGCTAAGAAGCAGTGTAATACTTGTACAATGACAGATACTCCAAGGCGTCCGTAAACCCAACCCTGCATGTTTTTAAACGGTGAAAATAGCATTTAGGATAAGGGATTTCTGTTTGCCTTAAATTACAATTACAATTTACAGCAAACCAGCGGCGGCCGAGCGACTTCCAAGGTGTGGGGGGGGGGCACCAAGAAAAAAAGGGCACTTTCTGGAATAAAAAGGGCACCTACAAAGGGAAATCTCAAAGCGAAAATATACAAATGTTTAGACATTGGTATATACCCCTACATTGTGATTACAATTATCAGGGATGATTTCAATATTTGTTTCACTTTATACACCATACAAGATATTGCTTAAGCATCATGCTTTGCAGTTGGGTTTGATGTCTAAAAAATATTTGAGAAAGGAAAATGGGAGCTTGTTAAAGGAAAAGGGGCACGTGTCCAAATAAAAGGAGCACTTATCAGAGTTGAAAAGGGGAAGAGGCACTTTTCCAAATTAATAGAAAAACTTGTCAAAGTAAAAGGGGCACTATTCCTATGTAAAAAGGGGTACTTCTTAAAAAGTAAAAGGGGCACTTTTCCTTTTTGAAAAGGGACACTTGTCGGGTGGTTGAAAAAGTGGGGGCACTATGCCCCTCCCCTCCCCCCCCCCCCCCCCCCCCCCCCCCCTCCCGGGAGGGCCACCTCAGCTGAAAACGTGTTAGTATATTGGGAAATCAACTTACATGTGAAAATATCCGCATTGATAATACACGGTTATTCGTACTTCCTTTCACTTTCCCTATAAAAATACAAAATATACTTCCAAATTATTTAATCCTGGTACTAGTAAGTTTGTTAAACAGCAAACTTTTTCGACACTACTTTATTTGAAAATACTTTGCTATAATAATTGATTGACTCGCTAGTTTAATGAATATGACCCAATGATAAATTGTCTTATAGAAGAAAAGAAATTGAAACAGTTTAATAAAATTTGAAATATATTGGACTACAACTAAGTATGTAGTAAAACTTGGTTTTATGCATACAATCTTAGCTTCACGTAGTCATACAATTATTTGTATTCATTACCCTTCTATACATTATTTATTGAAATAGATTGATGGATTATAATTTCTAATAGATTATGTGTCACTTTGCATTGTATATTATAACTTCTTACACGAGCTAAAGACAACTCAGAAGGGTCCAGTTTTTTTAATTTTTATCTGTGTTTTCTAAAAAGATTGAACGTTTTAAGTAAATTTGGCAACGTATAATTTGGGAAAAATAAAAGGGATATAATAAAAAATAAATTCAGGCACTTTGTTTTCGTAACTCCGGAGCTCTATAAAATTCTATCACAGTCGGTTAACAAATTTGCTTCGCATAACCTTTTGAAATAGTTTTCAGACATATGTTTCCTTTAAAGAGAAGGTTGGGAACTGGGAAGACGTAAAAAATCATTTGTGAGCGTTATCATTGTTAATATGCAAGGGTGGAAGAACATCAGATAAAACATGTTCCCTGAAAAGCATGGCTCTTCAAATGCCTTCATATTCTAAATATGACATGAAACATCGTAAAAATCCGGGTAGGATTTTTTGGCCATGTGTTTGTGTAGTCCCATATACATCATTCTGTGTACAGTGCTTGTAACTTTGCCAAGATTTGGCCAAATTTCTTATCATTTTGATGATTCCAGAACCTTGTAATACACACGAATACTTATATAATAGATGATAAACCTTTTCTGATAGATTCCACACCGTTTCTTTCACAATGCAATCACATGACCAGAACTCAACTTCATCTTTAAGTTAGATATACTTACAGAAACTATAGAGATGGCGCTATGGGGTCGATGATAAATGAGGTTAGAGCTTATCTAATTAATTACTCTTCGTATCCTTCAAATTACACTTGGGACTGTAAAAAGAATCAAATTTTTCTGACTAGATATGCCGCGGCCATTAAACACTGATTCCACTAGAGATTCATTACACCAGCGCACGAATCGAATAATAACAATACATTGCGAACACACACACACACACACATACATATATATATATATATATATATATATATATATATATATATATATATAAATGTAAGTTAAACTTTTACGCTTTGTCAACTCTCGTTGAAATATAATAAAATGAGAGATTAGTGGATACTATTACAAGTCCTTTGTCGCTTGGTAAATTTGGAAAGTTTGGTTAAACTTTGTGGATACATACATTTTTAGAAAGAGAATGTTAGAAATAAAACTATACACATTTTGTCCGAATTTTAAAATGGTCTTTAATATGAATTTTTTTATCTGCTTTTCAAATTCTAAACGGCGATAGGAATATTCATTCTTAATTCTTGTATAGAAATAATATGGGAGATAATTTTAATGAAAACAGGGTGCAGACAAGTGTGGAATTATAGCTAATACATGCTAATAATATATCCATGATATGAACATGCTCCTTGCTAGCCTGCGGATCGACGATAACGCCCACAAAGTATTATTTGAATTCTTCATTTGATTAAAAAAAATCCAAGCTATACTATTTCATACCGAATTTAGCTTCTTTTATTGCAGGTTAATTTTCTGTCATTTATTTGTGTATTAAATAGGCCTAGTACTTTTCTTTTTACGAATGCTTTGTTTATGATTTCCATGTCGTTTCATTTAAATATAATATTAAACGCCCATCTCTTTATTTGATAAAGTGTCAATGCTTGAAAAGATAATGCAAGATCATGTCATAGACATCGCTAAATGCAGGGGGGGGTCAGACCAAATTTGCATATTATGCGAACAATTTAACAAGCACAGAAGGTTTGGGGCGTTTCAATTTGCTGTCAAGGTTTTAAGAGATTTACGTTAACAGAAAAAATAACGGATGAGCGATGTTGATATAGGTTTGCACATGTGGGGTTTATCATGTTCCTAGTGTAGGCCACGTGTTACATGAGTATAGTGCTAATTATAATGGTAGTAATTTTTATTTCATCCTGAGAATGAAGAAAATAATAACACTTTGCGATTTATCTTTTCAAGCAATACATCTTAGAGAAAATGTATGGTTTTATTTAAAAAGATATTTTGTTTAATTAGGCATGTATCCATTAAGGATACCTTTATTTCAAATCGTTAAAAAAGATAATGTAAAAAACGGATATCTTGAAATGAGATTTGTATTTACATCAATGTATTGTAGTACATGCTGTTCTTTTTTTTTTAGAAAAGCGCTTGTCGATAAAAATATGTGACCATTCGAATGCAGAAAGAGAGTGTTAGAAAAGCTGCGGTTTTTACTTCAGTAAAAACAGGCGCTATAGTGCAGTACACTTCTGTGATTTTACTACTGTATGAGAGTTGTATTGTATTGTATTGTATTTATTAAACTTCATTGATGTATATCAATATTCTGTTTATAAACATATAATCACTTTACAATGTAATGTAACAATCAATATTCTGTTTGAGAACATACACATCATATAAGTCAATTTACAATGTAATTTAACATATCAATATTCTGTAAACATGTATACCATATAAATCAATTTACAATGCAGTGTTTATAGCAAAACAGAAGGAAAATTATATCCAGCAGAAAAACTTTTTTTTCTTTTAGTAATAACATGACATAATGCATATAGTAATATAGTGTGTGATAAAACACCCGAAGAGTTGTTAATTTTCTCACACATGAAAAGGAAGGTAGGCATATTTTATTTCTTACAATAAAGGGCACGAAAAATGATCGAATGAACTTCCTTATTTTCAAAATATTGTTTTTTAAGGGAAAGTCCTTCTGCACTCTCTTTCTTGAAATTATTTCCTTTAAAGGAATGTGTTTCCTTCCAGTAAAGCTTATTGTATTTAGTATTATTCCTATAGCATCTTCTTATTCATGCGCCTCCGAATTATATCTAAGACTTTTTTTTTAATG
The DNA here is from genome assembly GCF_000002235.5 of Strongylocentrotus purpuratus. NCBI lineage: Eukaryota > Metazoa > Echinodermata > Echinoidea > Camarodonta > Strongylocentrotidae > Strongylocentrotus > Strongylocentrotus purpuratus. The sequence goes on from NW_022145597.1 coordinate 3,945,256, forward strand.
ACGCACGTACCCAAACTTAGAACTATGAATTAAGAATTTAGTAAAAGATTAAGGCTCTTTTTTTATCTTAGCCAGCGGGGGCCCTATGTATTTTGGTTGACTTCATCAAATTTGCACTCAGAAGTATGATTAAGGAGCAATCTGCAGACCGAGAAAGAGGGAGAGAGAGAGAGAGAGAGAGAGTATAAAGAACCAAAAAGGATCGAGAAAGAGTAGAGAGTATATAAAGAACCAAAAAGGATCGAGAAAGAGTAGAGAGAATAAAAAGAAGTAAAAAAGGATCGAGAAAGAGTAGAGAGTATATAAAGAAGTAAAAAAGGATCGAGAAAGAGTAGAGAGTATATAAAGAAGTAAAAAGGATCGAGAAAGAGTAGAGAGAATAAAAAGAAGTAAAAAAGGATCGAGAAAGAGTAGAGAGAATAAAAAGAGGTAAAAAAGGATCGAGAAAGAGTAGAGAGTATATAAAGAACCAAAAAGGATCGAGAAAGAGTAGAGAGAATAAAAAGAGGTAAAAAAGGATCGAGAAAGAGTAGAGAGTATATAAAGAAGTAAAAAGGATCGAGAAAGAGTAGAGAGAATAAAAAGAAGTAAAAAAGGATCGAGAAAGAGTAGAGAGAATAAAAAGAGGTAAAAAAGGATCGAGAAAGAGTAGAGAGTATATAAAGAACCAAAAAGGATCGAGAAAGAGTAGAGAGAATAAAAAGAAGTAAAAAAGGATCGAGAAAGAGTAGAGAGAATAAAAAGAAGTAAAAAAGGATCGAGAAAGAGTAGAGAGTATATAAAGAACCAAAAAGGATCGAGAAAGAGTAGAGAGAATAAAAAG